>NC_047671.1:75959652-76054667 GCF_011762505.2 Arvicanthis niloticus
TTGAGTGTCAGGGCATCGGGGACTCCACAATGCAAACAGAAGAGGTAAAAGCACTTGTGGGTATTTAACTCAGCAACATATCCAGGTCTCTGCTCACATAAAGTCTTTTCATGTGGGGTGAGTGTTGCTTTGATCTTTTGTGGTGAATAGTACAAACAGTTGTCAGTTTTTTACTATTACTTTCAAGCTTAACGAGAAAAAAATACATATATTCTACCAAGAACTACCATAACATTTTATAATATTCACATTTGAATGGAGAGTTCCATTTATCCATCATAATTTCTTTGAATACCATAGAGCAATAAAGTATTTTGGAGTGGCATATAACATTTATTAACATACAACTTTAATCATAGAGTGACTGAAATAAGCAAAACTCAGACATGCTGGCAGTGACTCAAGTCATGTGTGTCATTACAATGTGTGTTTTTTTCTTTGTTTAGTATTTAGGTTTAAATATCATCTGTTTGAAAACTGTTTGTGTAAGTTTAGCACTGTTGCTAGGTGATAAAATGTAGCATTTCTCTAAACTTCTCTTTTTGAGAAAAGTAATTATATAGCTGGACACATTTTTCAGTATAAATTATTGATACCTAGACAGATAAATAATTTTGTTTTGTTTTGTTTTGTTTCAGTTCTGGAGCATGAACACAGAGTTTTTAGCATGATAGGCAAAACACTCAACACCCAAGGTCTGTATCTACCTCTAAAAGTTGTAGATGAAGTTAAATGTATGTGTTTCATGACTTAACTCTAAAAAACTCTTAGGATTCCTACCACTTAGTGCCAAATCCTGTAGTATTCTCTCCCTTGAGTATGGTATGGATCAATGATGATTGAAATGAATCTCAACAAACAAGCAACTAAGCTTAAATAAACATTAAGAAAATTGTTGGGTCTTGCTGCTGATGTCTTCAATGTCCAGACACCTCTCTTGAGCTTGGTGCAAGATGGGGGAATTCCCTTTTCTTAGCCAGACTTCTACTTCTGTGCCTTGTCTGTGGAGCCTGACCTGCTGAATGTCACATAGTTTTGGTGAGATTACAGGTTCAGCTTCTTTTCTCCTAATAAGAACCTGTCCAGCAAGTGCCTGGAATTTCTGAAATGCCTTTCCATGCAAATAAGTCATTCTTTGGTCCTAGCCCTAGCCAGTGGTACTTACTCATCTTGGAAATCTCTATTTTCTTTCTGAAAACTGTATAGTCCTTCATTCACCCTGAGTAAAGTTGAGCTGTCTCTTAGAAATTGATCCTGGAAGTCTGTCATTTCTGTATGCAAAAGCCATCCAAACCCTGTTCTTTGACTCTGTTCTTGTCATCTGGCAACAGCCCTCAGGAGAAAGGAGGATCATAAAAAGTAATAAATAAATCAGTAAGAAAACTAGACAAATCTGCAACAATAGAAAAATATCTAAATTCCTGTTCCTCAGTTACGGATAGACAATGAACTGCAGAAGATAGGAAGTAAAACTTGAGTAAAAGATTAGGTGTCAACAGAATTTCTTCCAGGGTGAGACTTATCTCCCTTTCTTCTTAAGGTCCCAGTGACAAAACTATGGCAGGATCCACTCTTGGAACCAATGAGCACATGGGGCTTACTTACAGAGTAGGTTAGAGGTTTTCCACAGTGGTGAGGGTGTTCTTCTCTGCAAAGTTGCACCAGGAAACTTATTACCCAGTGAGGTTGAAGTCTTCCACATACCTACATAGATAGAGATTCCCCCCACCACCACCCCAGTTTTCCCTGGCCTATATACTCTAGGCCTTCTCCAAGACCATGTGCAATTAGGGCAGAGTTGTGTACAACATGATTTGATTATGGTGAAGACTATCTTCCTGGTTTGCAGATGGGCCTCTTGTACACCCACCTGATAGAAGGAAACAAAGAGAAAGATACACAGACAAAATGCATATACACAAACACACACACCTACAATACACATAGATGATAGAGCACATAGAAGTTCTTCTTTGTTTCTATATATCAGGGTATAATTCTAATTAGGAGGTTTAATGGTCACAACTGAATTATGTCCCAAAGCCCATATCATATAAAGAGCTGGAGTTTCAGTGTGAACTGGGGTGGAGCAGGGATAGCACAAGCTGTTCCTAATAGCGAACTCTATAAGAAAATGAACAGAGAGAAAAGTTCTGAAAGGTTATCATTTCAATATGCAGCATTAAAATGTATTTCCATATATCAAAAAGAAATCTTAGTTACCTTTGTTTGACCGTGATGTGTTCTGTTTTTATCTTCCCAAGTATTCTTTGTTTTGATTTGTTTTAAGTTTTTCATACAATGTATTTTGGTCATATTCCCTTGAACTTTTCCCAAAATTCTCCCTGTCTGCCCACCAACTTCATATTTTTATCTTAAGAAAAATAAAACAAATAAAAAGAAACCACAAAAATTATAGTAGTCTAGCAGTCATAATTTTAAAACATGACTTACTAGAAAAATATCTAATAGAAGGTAGAAAGCCTTGAAGGTAAAGTTCTAAAAAATTATGAAAAGATACATTTAACAGCCCTAAACTTTAAAATGGTTACATCATCTTCATAGTTTAAAAGAATCAATATTATAATGGTATTAATTATTGTAATTAATATATATTTCAATTTAATGAATATGAGAAGTTAATATAATATTTTAAGATCCAATATAATCATAATACAATGTAAGGGTTTTTCTCCTTGGAATTTCACAGCTATACAAAAATAAAGGAGAAAAATAATATTATTTTGAGGGAATGAACTAGTTAAAGCCCTTCCATACAATTTTAGGACCTATGAGACTGGAGAAGAGGCTTAGTAGTTAAAAGCACTGGCTGTCTAGGAGAGGACTAGGGTTCAATTCCCCATACTCACATGCTTCACAGCCATCTGTAACTTAATTTACAGGGACAAGTGCTTTGCATAGAATAATTTCCTGATAAAATATACAACCAATATAAGGCTCACATCCAGAATATATGTTCATATAAATCAATGAGGAGAAAGCCTGTTAAATGAGTGGGAGAATGGCCTAAAGTTCAGTTGCATGTAATAAAACAGAAATATAAACAGGCACCAAACATATAAAAGTCCTTAACCCAATTGGCTAGTAGTAGGTACTGCAGTGAGTGAAATTGGGAAATGAGGCTGCAAAGGAACACAAAATAAGCCCACACATGTGCCAGTGGGAACCTCTCTATGCTGGGGCTGGGGCCCTAGAAGGGCACAATTATTTATAGCAACATGCATAGAGAAATTAAACATAGAATGTAAACATCCATCAATTTGGAATGAATAGAGAACTCAGAGTAAGTTAAAATAATGTATTAACTACTTAATACAAATGACTCAGATGTGGCTACACTGAATAGGGATGCATCAATCTGTGATACAATGTTAAAGGGAAGATGCCAGACAGAAAAAGACACTGTGAGTGAGCCAGGCTGCCGAGTTAAGCAATACAAGCTCAGTGTATCAAATTTCTACTTAAGTGTGAGAAGGGGGCTCCTTAAGCAAGGTGGTGTCCCTTACAGGGTGGAGAAGGGTGAGGACAGAGGAGCACA
Source organism: Arvicanthis niloticus (assembly GCF_011762505.2). NCBI lineage: Eukaryota > Metazoa > Chordata > Mammalia > Rodentia > Muridae > Arvicanthis > Arvicanthis niloticus. The sequence continues at coordinate 75,963,212 of NC_047671.1, forward strand.
TGGGCTTTGAGGTCAGGGCTTGGCAGGAGGGATGCAGAATTGAAGGAAAATAATGGGAGGAAAGAGAGGAGGTTGAACTTTGCCAGAAAAATGGATGCAGATAGGGACTTTGGTCTCCTCAGAGCTCAGAAAGAATGTAAAGCAGAAATGTGGATTTCCACATTATCTACATAGAAATTTTCCACCAGGATCCAATCTCCAAGCTGACAGGAATTCTCTACACCAGAGTGACAATGGTGCAGCATTATATGAACTGCATATTCACATGTCAGCCTGGGGCAGGATGGATCCAGTGTCGCTACCCATGTCCATCCAGCCGAATAAGGCAAAGGTAACCATGTTCTTCTTCAAGCAGTTTATTCAGCTATCCCTGTACAGCGAGCTTCTTCTCTCTCTTTCTCCTCCCCGTGCATCCCCTTAAAACCTTTTCTTTGTTTCAATTCGTGATTGCCACAATGTCACTACTAATTGGCCACTCTCAATGACGTGAGGTAGGCGATCGGGTAACCACACCTCTCAGTGCATACAACTCCATATATGGAGTTGTCTTTTCTCTCAAGCAATGCCTATGTCAAGCGCCACCTTGTAATGGCGAGAGCGGAGCCACTTCCCACAGCTCCCCCTTTTCTGTTTTATGCAAGCAGAAGGACATAGAGGTCTGACCCCCTGTATTTGAAGGGAGATTGTCAACCCCATTTTCACCACCTGCTGTCTACAGTATGGTTACCATGGGCGACCCAACCCGATTCTGTTTTCCAGGGGACAAGAACTAGGGCAAAACCTGTATGCTGTCAGACATATGTCCGAGGGCATACAGTGCCCTCTGCAGTGCTACACCCTACATCCTGCTGCATGTTACAACTCAGAGCTCTTCAAATAGCTTAGCCAGATTTGCGGGGACTGGCCTCCTTCAAGAGCAGTGAATGCTTGAACAATCATGGCATTAGCATTGCGCTGTTGCATACGCATCTTCAGAATGGACCATAGTGCTAGGCAACCGACAAGAACAAGGCAAAAAGCTAAGGGCTGCAATTCCCACCCATTCTTTTAGGTGGTTCATTGCAGATCAGATCCAGGAGGCCAGGCCCTCAGCAACAGACAGGTCAACATGGGTGGAATTCACATGTACCATGGCTAGCCGCAGCTTCTGCATCAAGCCATCGAAATCTTCAGTCCAATTTCCTGTAAAATACTGAGACAAATTTGTAGACAAATGAGCTGCTTGACTTGCATTGGGTAATTAATCTGTTGGTTGGCAAACCTACCCTGTCCTAGTAACATGTCTTGATTCCAGGCCTATTGACCTGCAGACGCATTAGTAGCGGCCTGCTCTGCTGAGAACTCTATGAAAAATGCTTTATTGGCCAGGAGTTAAGCAGGCCTTGGCTAGGCTCATCCAATCACTTGGGGGTCATGCAAAATCGATGAAGAGATTCTAATTGTGCTATGACAAAAGCTGCACTAGTGCCATAAGCATGGACCCCCCTCTGCGAGCCGTTGAATTATTTTAAATTCCAAGGGCTCATGTACTCTATTTCCCCCTCCATCCTGAAATATGGGGAAGCACTGTTGCGACCTAGCTTCTCTCCAAGCCTCTGGACAGAAACTCCATCCGCTAGATGTAGCTATTTCCGGGACATAGGGTGGTGGCTGTGGCAAATTTGGCAGCCCTGGGGCAGAAGGTTCCACATTAAGTTCTGCCTTCTCCAGCCTTCTTACTACTTTTTCTAGCTCTTCCTCAGTATCAGTATCCTCTCCCTCCTCATCTGTTTCTTCTGATTCCTCTGACTTTGCCGATCTCTCCTCTTTTAATTGCTCTAATGCCTCGGATTCTTTTTTAAGTTCCTTCTGACATCTTCCTTCTTTATCCTGGATGTAGCTACGCACCAACTTCCACAAAGGGCGGATACCACCTTTTTAACTCTCCTTGCTCCCATACAAGATCAAGATCTTTCCCAAGCTTATCCCAACTTCTAAGTGTCAAGTGACCTGAAACAGCAAACCATGGGGCCACTTTATCAATTTCTTGTAAAAATTTTTCGAATGTAAAGGACTTTATCCCCAGCCCCTTTGCCTTTAACAGCTCTCTTAGGGTGACAAAAATTGGGTGACTCTGTGAAGTTCCCATCTTATAAGAAACTTGTCTGAAAACCCAGAACTTTATCGGCTAGTTTCACTTTTGCACTTTATCATCTCCTCTGAGAGCCTGACTTGTCCCGCTAACTGGAAACCTACTTTCACTTTTAACTTTCACTTTCAACTGTCACTTTCAACTCTCACTTTCAACTCGTCCCAATACTGGGAACCTCTCTTGTCTTCTACCTGTGAACCTAACTTGTCCCACTTACCTGGGAACTTACCCAGTCGACTGTCCTGAAGCCGCAAGAAGTTCTGAACACTTCCCGAGAAGTTTTGGTGGATCCTGGGTTTCAGCACCACTTGTTGCTACCCACGTCTGACCAGCAGAATAAGGCAATGGCAACCATGTTCTTCTCCAAGCGGTTTATTCAGCTATCCCTGTACAGCGAGCTTCTTCTCTGTGTTTCTCCTCCCCGTGCATCCCCTTAAAACCTTTTCTTTGTTCCAATCAGCGATTGCCACGATGTCACTACTAATTGGCCACTCTCAATGACGTGAGGTAAGGCGATCGGGTAATCACACCTCTCAGTGCATACAACTCCATATATGGAGTTGTCTTTTCTCTCAAGCAATGCCAAGTGCCACCTTGTAATGGTGAGAGCAGAGCTGCTTCCCACAATCCAGCTCTCCAGGGAGGGCACTGAATGAACTCATTCTCTCTAGGGCCTGGGGCCTGTATCACACCCTCCACCTGTGTATGTGACTGAAGGGTGAAGGTGGAATGGAGATTAGACCTCGTGTTAGGCTCAACAGATAGGTGTACTCTAATACTGGAAATAAAGGTTGAGATACTCCCACATTTGAACTGGGCGTGAAACAGTTTGAGACTGTTGTCTTTGTACATCGTTCTGTACAGTGACACAAACATCAAAGTGGGACAGTGAAGGGAAGACAGGAGGTCACAGACCTGGGTGGGGTCCTCACATGGTTGGCTCATGCTGAAAAATCTCTAGCCTTTTGTTGTCTCTGTAATGAGGGAATGATTAATACTCACTGCACACTGATGGAACTGGGTGAAGATGACACCTCAAAGTGACTGTACCTTCCTCATGAGCCCTGTCTCTCCATAGACTGCACTGAGACAGAAGGAATGCTGACCTTCCCCTGCTCCATTACTGTAAGACAGAAACCACTGTGCTCAAAGGCATGATCATGAACCAGCTCCTATTTGGGAAGGAACCATGAGCACAGAAGGAAGAGCTCCAGAAAAAAAAAGGGTTTCATTGCAGGGGGGGAAACCTCACCAAGTTTATTACCAGGGAGCATGAGGAAAACAATGGCTGGGCAGATGGGACATCTAGAAAACTTCTGGTGTGGGAAGGCAAAGATGGTTTTTGGCACCTGTTCCTTTACCTATTCTGGTAAGGTCTGCCAAAGGTCAGATGTTCCATCAGCAGCAACACCTGACTGCTCCTGTCTCCAGTTCCCCTTGTACTTGACTGGGTTCTATTTGGGACTCATAAAGCAGCCACAGCCCATTCCTTTCTTTGTATTTTGATGTGGGTTAAAGGCTTGGTCTCTGAATGAATGGTTGTGCCCCTCAGGGATTCTACGTGGACAGCCACCGATCCAATCTTTATTCTAATTTTACCTGAGTAACAGGCTCTCTAGTCAGCAAGACTGGGCTCCTGCTTGTCTCCAATTCCCCTGTACCAAGATGGGTGGTCATTCCCCATGGGAGTGGGGATTTGGTCAAGGCCCATTCCTCTCTTTACTAGGTTCTGGTGTTGGACACAGGATTTCTGGGCATCAATACCTGACTGTGGTTTATTTCCAATTCCCTTGCATGTGAATGGATGGTTGTGATCCTTGAGGCTACTAGCATGGCCATAGCTCACTCTGCTTTGCTGCTTTGCTATGGTTTGGGTCATAGAGACCATCAAGAGTGGGATGAGCTACCCAGCTTGGATGTCAGTGATTTCACTTTAGACCCTTATACCTTTGATGAGTCCCCTTCATTATTCACAAAGATCTGGACCAGATCATTCACAAGGGATTACAGTTCAGTTGCCATACTGCAGCTGAGTTCTTTTCTTGTTATTACCTCTTATGTCTGCTCTGTAGCTGGTTGGGGTAGGAAGAGGGAGCTTTCCTTCTTCAAACAATTCCTCTTCCCTTTGTATTTTGTGTTGAGGTTTCTATATTGTAAAGCAATCATTGTGATGTTCTTCTGAGAGATTTTAGGAGGAGCATCTCCTTTTCCTGGTATATCTAGGGAGGATTCTAGTCTTGCCTGTATCCTTGAGCTGGGTGGAGGGACAGAAGGCCTTACTATTCCAAGCCTTTCTCCCTGGGGTATGCCTCTAGATCTCATAATACTTGGCCTTTTTTCATGGGGATGAAACACCTTGTGATTCTTTGCTGCAATCTTATCCTAGGGGACACTGAACTCTTGAGTCTTCACCCTTTGATGTGTCCTTATTAAGTCATCACTTAAGCCCTGGGAAGTCCTGGGGTTTTGGCATCTATTCTGGAAGCTGGGCAGCAAGTGCTATGAAGTCAAGCTGACTGTGTCAAGAAACATTGTACTGGGGCCATGTGGATGATGTCTCATAGGCTAGGCCTGTGGCTGCTTGCTTGATCTCAGGTCACACTTGTTTTTAGAGCTGAGTTCCCTGAGTGCTATGGGGTAGGTTTTGGCCTCTACAGATTCTAAGTCCCTGGGACCAATACTGGTGGCTTGGCCATTGTGTATCTCATTGGATTCCAGACTCACTCTCCATGCAGGAGGTGGCTGGTCCACCACGGGAACGTCCTACACTCTGTCAGCCACAGGGACATCCTGCCCAATGTCCACCACAGTGTTGTTCTCACCAATGTCCAACACAGAGTTGTCCTCAGCACTCTTCACCACAGGGACACCTTTCCCCCATCAACCACATAGACGTCCACCCTAATGTCTACCACAGAGATGTTTCCTCACTGTCCACAACAGTGGCCTCCTCACCAATGTCACCACAGGGGTGTTCTTTCCCATTGTCCAAAACAGCAACATCCTCCCCACTGTGCACCACAGGGACATCATCCTGTGCACAACAGGGTTATCCTCATGACTGTGCACCACAGGGACATCTTCCAGTGCACAATAGGGAAGTTTTCACCAATGTCCACCCCAGAGATATCCTCTGCACTCTTGAAAATAGGGACATTCTTACCAAGGTCCACCAAAATGACGTTCTCCAGTGCACCACTGAAACGTCCTCACCACTGTTCACTACAGCGATGACCTCCCCAATGTCCAGCACAGGGACATCCTCCCCAATGTCCACAACAGGTATGTCCTTCCCACTGTCCAGCAGTAATGTCCATCCCACTGTCCACCAAAGGGATGTCCTTCCCAAAGTCCACCACAGGAACGTTCTTCCAACTGTCAACCACATGGACATCCTCCCCACTGTCCATCACATGGACGTCCTCACCACTGTCTACCACAGGGACCTCCTTCCCACTGTCCATAAAAGAAACGTCCTTCCAATTGTTCACCACAGGGACATCCTCCAAATTGTCCACCACAGTGATATCTTTCCCCTGTCTACCACAGAGACGTAAACCGCACTGTCCACCACAGGGATGTTTCCCCACTGTCCACCACAGGGTTGTCCTCACCAATGTCCACCACTGGAGTGTTGTTTCCCACTGTTCAAAACATGGATATCCTCCCTACTGTGCACCACAGTAACATCCTCCTGTGCACAACAGGGTCATCCTCATGACTGTGCACCACAAAGATGTCCTGTGCACTCTCCAAAACAGGGACATCCTTCCCACTTTCCATAACAGGGTCGTCTTTCCTATTGTCCACCACAGGGACATCCTTCCCACTGTCCAAAATAGAGAGGTCCAACTCACTGTCAACCACAGGGAAGTCATACCCACTGTCCACCAAAGGGATGTCCTTCCCACATCCACCACAGGGACATTCTTCCAAATGTCCAGGGACATTCTTCCAAATGTCCACCACAGTGACATCCTTCCCTTGTCTACCACAGAGAAGTAAACCCCACTATCCACCACAAGGATGTTTCCCCACTCTCCACTACAGGGTTGTCCTCATCAATGTCCACCACTGCGGTGTTGTTTCCCACTGTTCAAGACAGGGACATCCTCCCTACTGTGAACCACAGGAACAATTTCCTGTTAACAACAGGGATATCCTTACAACTGTGCACCACAGGGAAATCTTCCAGTGCACACCAGGGATGTGGTCACCACTGTCCACCCCAGAGATCTCTGCACTCTCCACAACAGGGAAATCCTTCCTACGGTCCACTAAAGAGACATTCTCCTGTGCACTACAGAAATGTTCTCACCACTGTTCACCACAGGGATGTCCATCCCACTGTCCAGAACAGAGACGTCCTCCCCACTGTTTACAACAAGGATGTCCTTCCCACTCTCCACCAAAGAAATATTCTCCCCAATGTTCACAACAAGGATGTCCTTCCCCCTGTCCACCACAAAGACTTTCTACCCACTGCCAGTGATGTCCTTCAAACTTTCCACCACAGGGATGTCCTCCCCAATGTCCACAAGAGGGTCATCCTTCCCACTGTCCACCAAAAGGTGTTTCACAATGTCCACAACATGGACGTCCTTCCCACAGTCCACACCATATATGTCCTTCAAATGTCCACCACAGGGCCTTCCTTCCCACTGTCCACAACAGGGAAGTCATCTCTTCTGTCCACCACAGGGATGTCCTTTAAACTGTTCACCACAGGGATGTCCTCCACACTGTCCACAACAGGCATGTCCATTTCACTCTCCGAAACAGGGATCTTCTTCCCACTGTGCACCAAAGGGAAGTCCTCTCTACTGTCTACCACAGGGATGTCCTTCCCACTGTCCACCACAGGGATGTCCACTGCACTGTCCAAAACAGGCCATGTCCTTCCCACTGTCCACCACAGAAAGGTACACCCTGCTGTCCACAACAGGAACATACTTTATAATATCCACCTCAATGATATCCTTTCCTCTGTCCACCACAGGGACGTCCTTCCCACTGTCCACCACATGGTGGTCCACCAGGGGGATATGCTTGCCACTGTAGAACACACGGAGGTCCTTCCCAATGTCCACAACATGTACATCCTTTCCACAATCCACAACACAAATGTCCTTCCCACTCTCCACACAGGGATCTTCTTCCCACTGTTTACCAGAAGGTCTTTCCCAATGTCCACAACAGGGACGTTATTCCCACAGTCCACAACATATATGTCCTTCCAATGTCCACAACAGGGACCCCCTTCTCACTGTCCACCACACGGAAGGCCTCTCTACTGTCCACCAGAGGGATGTCCTCTGCCCTGTCCACAACAGGCATGTCCATTTCACTCTCCAAAACAGGGACCTCCTTCCCACTGTGCACCACAAGGAAGTCCTCTCTACTTTCCACCACAGGGATGTCCTTTCCACTGTCCACCACAGGTATGTCCACCACACTGTCCACAACAGGCATGTCCTTCCCACTGTCCACCACAGAAAGGTACACCCTGCTGTCCACAACAGAAACATACTTCCTAATATTCACCTCAATGATGTCCTTTCCTCTGTCTACCACAGGGACGTCCTTCCCACTGTCCACATGGTGGTCCTCCCCACTGTCCACCAGAGGGACATGCTTGCCTCTGTAGAACACACGGAGGTCCTTCCCAATGCCCAAAAAATGTATGTCCTTCCCACAATCCACAACATAAATGTCCTTCCCACTCTCCACCACAGGGAACTTCTTCCCACTGTTTACCACAGAGAGGTTCTCTCTAATATCCACTACACGGATGTCCTTACCACTATCCACCTAAGTGACGACCTTACCTCTCTCCAACACAGGGTCATCCTTCCCACTGTCCACCACAGGGAGTTCCTCCCCAATGTCCACCAGAGGGACATTCTTCCCACTGTTCACCACAGGGAAGGACAGTGAAGTTCCTTCCCCACAGTCCACAAGAGGGTTGTCCTTCCCACTGTCCACCATGAAGAGGTTCTACCCACTGCCCTCCACAGGGTCATCCCACCCACTGTCTACCACAGGGACGCACTTCCCACTTTCCACGAAAGGGACATCTTTCCCACTGTCCACCCCAAGGAGTTCCTCCCCCACAGTCCACCACAGGGACGTCCTTCCCACTGTCCACCACAGTGATGTCTTTCCCACTCTTCACCAGAGGGACATCATCCCCAATGTGCACAAAAGGACATCCTTTTACTGTCCACAACAGGGATGTCCTTCCCACTGTCCACCACAGAAGGACAAGACAAGGATGTATTTCCCAATGTCCACCACAGGGACCTCCTTCTCACTGTCCACCACAGGGAAGTCCTCTCTACTGTCCACCACAGGTATGTCCTTTCCACTGTCCACCACAGTGATGTCCTTCGCCCTGTCCACAACAGGCATGTCTTTTCCATTGTCCAACACAGGGACCTCCTTCCCAATATCCACCACAGGGAAGTCCTCTCTACTGTCAACTACAGGGATGTCCTTTCCACTGTCCACCACAGAAATGTACACCCTGCTGTCCACAACAGGAATGTATTTCCCAATGTCAACCCTAATGATGTCCTCTCCTATGTCCACCACAGAGACGTCTTTCCCAATGTCCACCACATGGACATCCTTCCCACTGTTCACCACAGGGATGTTCTTCCCACTGTCCACAACCAGGATGACCTTCCCACTGTTCACCACTGAAATATTCTCCCCACAGTCCACAAGAGGGTTGTCCTTCCCACTGTCCACCATGAAGAGGTTCTACCCACTGCCCTCCACAGGGTCATCCCACCCACCGTCTACCACAGGGACGCACTTCCCACTTTCCACCAAAGGGACATCTTTCCCACTGTCCACCCCAAGGAGTTCCTCCCCCACAGTCCACCACAAGGACATCCTTCCCACTGTCCACCACAGTGATGTCTTTCCCACTCTTCACCAGAGGGACATCATCCCCAATGTGCACAAAAGGACATCCTTTTACTGTCCACAACAGGGATGTCCTTCCCACTGTCCACCACAGAGAGGTCCTCCCTGCTCTCCACCACAGGGACAGTCTTCCCACTGTCCACCATGGAACGTTCTTTCTACTATCCACCACAGGTACATCCTCTCCACTGTCCACCATAGGGACGTCCTTCCCATTGTTCACCAGAGAGAAGTCATTTCCGTTGTCCAACACAGGGACATTCTTCACACTCTCTACCACAGAGATGTCTTCCCCACTGTCCACCACAAGGATGTCCTCCCAACTTTAAAAAGGGATGTCCTCCCCACTGTCCACCACAGAGACATCCTACCCATGTTCACCACAGGGAGGTCCTCCCCACATTCCACCATAGGGAAGTAATCCCCTTGTCCACAACATGGACATCCTTCCACTGTCCACAAAAAGGACATTATTCCCACAGTTTAGCACAGGGATGTCCTCCCCACTGTCCATTACAGGGACGTTCTACACAATGTCCACCACAGGGAGGTCAACCCAACTGTCTACAAAAGGGATTTGCTCCCCACTGTCCATCAGAGATAGGTCCTCTCCACTGTCCACCACAGTGATGTCCTCCTGTGTAACACAAGGACATCCATAAAACTGTTCACCACAGGGTCATCTTCACCAATGTCCAACACAGTGAAGTCCTTCCCATTGTTCACCACAGGGTCATCCTCCTTTGCACAACAGGGACATCCTGACCAATGTGCACCACAGGGACATCCTTTCCACTGTCCACCACAGGGACATACTCCCCATTGTTCACTACAGAGTGGACCTCCCCACAGTCCACCACACAGATGTCTTTCCCACTGTCCACCAAAGAAACTTTCTCCTCACTTTGCACCACAGGGATATCCTCCTATGCACAACAGGGACATCCTCACAATTGTGCACCACAGGAATGTTCTTTCCACTGTCCACAACAGAGATGTGCTTTCCACAGTAGACCACAGAGATGTCCTCCCTGCTGTCCACCACAGGGACATTCTTCCCACTTTCCATAACAGAAACATTCTCCCCACTGTCCACCAAAGGGGTGTCCTACCCACATTCTGCCACAGAAACGTTCATCCTACTGTCCACAACAGAAATGTCCTCCCCACTGTCCACCACAGGGAGGTCCTCCCAAGTGTCTACCACAAGGATGTCCTTTCCATGGACCAACAAACAGATGTCCTTCCCAGTGTCCAACACATGGACATCCTCCTGTGTACTACAAGGACATCCTTACCACTGTCCACAACATGGTTGTCCTCAACAATATGCACTACAGGGAAGTCCTCACTGCCATCCACCACACGAATATCCTCCACACTGTAAACCACAGGGACATCCTACACACTGTTCACCACAGGGAGGTCCTCCCATCTGTCCACCACGGGGATATCCTTCTGCCTGTCCACCACAGTGATGTCCTCCGTACTGTCCTCCAAATGGATGTCCTTCCCACTGTTGACCACAAGCATGTCATTTCAATAGTCCACCACAGGGAAGTCCTCTTCACTGTCCAACACAGGTATGTCCTTCCCACTGTACACCACAGGGACTTCCTCCTATGCACAACATGGATGTTCTTACCATTGTCCACCCCAGAGATGTCTTCTACACTCCCCACTGCAAGGACATACTTCTCACTGTCCACCAAAGAGACATTCTCTTGAGTACCACAATAACGTTGTCCTTACTGTCCACAAGGCCATCATCTGCACTGTCAACCACAGTGAAATCCTCTCAACTCTCCAACATAGGGACATCCTCCCAACTGTCCACAACACGGATGTCCTCCCAACTATCAAATACAGTGAAGTCCTTCCCACTGTAAACAACAGGGACATCCTCCCCACTGTGCACCACAAGGACATACTCCTGTGCACAACAGGGATGTCCTAACCACTGTCCACAACAGAGATGTCCTCTGCAGTCTCCACCATATGGACATCCTTCCAACTATGCACCACAGGGACATTCTCCAGTGCACCACAATAACATCTTCCCCACTGTCCATCACAGTGAAATCCTCCCCACTGTCCACCACCAGGTTGTCCTAACCACTGTCTACAACAGGAATGTCCTTCCCACTATTCACACCAGAAAGGTCCTCCCCGTTGTCTACCAAGAGGACATCCTTCTGACTGTCCACCTCAGTGATATCCTCTCCTCAGATCATAACAGGGATGTCCTTCCCACTGTCCACCACAAGGATGTCCTCTCCACTGTCCACCAGATGCACACCCTTCCCAGTGTCCACCACAAAGAGTTCTTTCCCAATGTCCACAACAGGGACGTCCTTCCCACTGTCGACCACAGGAACCTCCTTTCCACTGTCCACAACAGGGAAGTCCTCTCTATTGTCCAACACAGGGATGTCCTTGACACTGTACACCACATAGACGTCCTCCACACTGTCCACAACAAACATATACATCCCACTGTCCACAAGAGAAACGTCCTCTCCACTGTCCACCACAGGGAGGTCCTCCCAACTGTCCACCACAGGGACGTCCTTTCCACTGTTCACCAAAGAGATGCCCTTCTCAATGTCTACCACAGGGACATCTGCCTGTGTACCACAAGGACATCCTTAACACTGTCCACAACATGGTTGTCCTCACCAATGTCCACTATAGGGACATTCTCACCACTGTCCACAACATGAATATCCTCCACACTGTAAACCACAGGGACGTCCTTTCCATTGTTCACCAGAGAGATGCCCTTCTCAATGTCTACAACAGGGACATTTTCCTGTGTACCACAAGGACATCCTTAATACTGTCCACAACATGGTTGTCCTCACCAATGTCCACTACAGGGACGTTCTCACCACTGTCCACAACGTGAATATCCTCCAAACTGTAAACCACAGTGATATCCTACACATTGTCCACCACAGGGAGGTCCTCCCCACTGTCCACACCAGCAACATCCTTCTGCCTGTCCACTACAGTGATGCCCTCCATACTGTAATCCTCAGGGATATCCTCCTGTTCACAGCAGGGATGTACTTACAACAAGCACCAGAAATATCCTCGGTGCTTCCCACTACAAAGATATCCTTATCACTGTCCACCAAAGAGAGATTCTCTTGTGCACCACAGGAACATTGTTCTTACTGTCTACAAGGCAGTCATCTGCACTGTCCACCACAGTGAAATCCTCTCAACTCTCCACCACAGGGACATCCTCCCAAGTGTCCACAACAGGGATGTCCTCCCAACTATCAAACACAGTGAAGTCCTTCTCACTGTACACAACATGGACATCCTCCCCACTGGGCACAACAAGGATGTCCTAAACATTGTCCACCACAGAGATATCCTCAGCAATCTAAACCATATGGACATCCTTCTGACTGCACCACAAGGACATTCTCCCATGCACCACTGTAACATCCTCCCCACTGTCCACCACAGTGAAATCCTCCCCTCTGTTCACCCCAGGGATAGCTTTCTACTGTCTACAACAGGGATGTCCTTCCCACAATTCAAAACAGAAAAGTCCTCCCTGCTGTCCACCACAGGGACGTCTTTCCCACTGTCCACCTCAGTGATATTCTGCCCTCAGACCACAACAGGGATGTCTTTCTCACTTTCCACCACAAGGATGTCCTCCCAACTGTCCAAAAGAGGGTCATCCTTCCCACTGTCCACCAAAAGGTCTTTCCCAATGTCCACAACAGGGACCTCCTTCCCATAGTCCACACCATATATGCCCTTCCAATGTCCACCACAGGGACCTCCTTCTAACTGTCCACCACAGGGAAGTCCTCTCTACTGTCCACCACAGGGATTTCCTTTCCACTGTTCACCACAGAGATGTCCTCTGCACTGTCCACAACCGGCATGTCCTTTACACTCTCCACCACAGGGACCTCCTTCTAACTGTCCACCACAGGGATTTCCTCTCTACTGTCCAACACAGGGTTGTCCTTTCCACTGTCCACCATAGGGATGTCCACCGCACTATCTACATTCTCGTTTGCACCACAGGAACATTGTTCTTACTATCCACAAGGCCATCATCCACACTGTCCACCACTGTGAAATACTCTCAACTCTCCAACACAGGGACATCCTCCCAACTGTCCACAACATGTATGTCCTTCCAACTATCAAACACAGCTATGTCCTTCCCACTGTAAACAACAGGGACATCCTCCCCACTGTGCACCACAGGGACATCCTCCTGTGCATAACAGGGATGTCCTAAACACTGTCCACTACAGAGATATCCTCCACACTCTTCACCACATGGACATCTTTCCACACAGGGTCATTCTCCAGTGCACCACAGTAACATCCTCCCCACAGTCCATCACAGTGAAATCCTCCCCACTGTCCACCATTGGGATGTAATCCCCACTGGATACAACAGGGATGTCCTTCCAACTATTCACACCAGAAAAGTCCTCCCCGCTGTCCACCAAGAGGACCTCCTTCCCACTGTCCTCCTCAGTGATATCCTCTCCTCAGATCATAACAGGGATGTCCTTCCCACTGTCCACCACAAGGAGGTCCTCCCCACTGTCTACCAGAGGCACACCCTTCCCACTGTCCACCACAAAGATGTCTTTCCCAATGTTCACAACAGGGATGTCTTTCCCACAGTCCATAACATATATGTCCTTCCCACTGTCCCCCACAGGGACCCTTTTCCCTCTGTCCACCAAAGGGAAGTCCTCTCTACTGTCCAACACAGGGATGTTTTTTCCACTGTCCATTACGTTGACGTCCTCCACACTGTCCACAACAAACATGTACATTCCACTGTCCAACACAGAAACGTCCTCTCCACTGCCCACCACAGGGAGGTCCTCCCAAATGTCCACCACAGGGACATCCTTTCCACTGTTCACCAAAGAGATATTCTTCCCACTGTCCACCACATGGACATCCTCCCGTGTACCACAAGGATGTCCTTACCACTGTCCACAACATGGTTGTCCTCACCAGTTGTCACTATGGGGACGTCCTCACCACTGTCAACAACATGAATATCCTCCACACTGTAAACCACAGGGATATCCTACACATTGTCCACCACAGTGAGGTCCTCCCCACTGTCAACAACAGGAACATCCTTCTGCTTGTCCACCACAGTGATGTCCTCCCCACTGTACATTTCAGGGACATCTTCCTGTGCACAAGAGGGATGTTCTTATCTCTGTACACCCTAGAGATGTCCTCTGTACTCCCCACTAAAAGGACATCCGTCTCACTCTCCACCAAAGAGACATTCTCTTGTACACCACAGGAACGTTGTTCTTACTGTCTACAAGGCCATCATCTGTACTGTCCACCACAGTGAAATCCTCTCAACCCTCCACCACAGTGACATTCTCCCAACTGTACACAACAGGGATGTCCTCCCAACTATCAAACACAGTGAAGTCCTTCCCACTGTAAACAAAAGGGACATCCTCCCCATTGGGCAAAACAGGGATATCCTAAACACTGTCCACCACAGAGATGTCCTCTGCACTCTCCAACTTATGGACATCCATCTGTCTATGCACCACAAGGACATTCTCCAGTGCACCACAGTAACATCCTCTCCATGGTCCACCACAGTGAAATCCTCCCCACTGTCCACCACAAGGATGTCCCCCAAAATGTCCACAACAGGGATGTTCTTTCCACAGTCCACAACATATATATCCTTCCAAAGTCCACCACAGGGATTCTTCCCACTGTCCACCACAGGGAAGTCCTCTCTACTGTCCACCACAGGGATGTTTTTTCCACCGTTCACCCCATTGATGTCCTCCACACTGTCCACAAAAAACCTGTACATCACATTGTCCACCACAGAAACGTCCTCTCCAACTGTCCACCACAGGGATGTCCTTTCCATTGTCTACCACAATGATGTCCTCCACCCTGTCCACAACAGGCATGTCCTTCCCACTGTCCACCACAGGGAAGTCCTCTCTACTGTCCACCACAGGGATGTTTTTTCCACTGTCCACCCCATTGATGTCCTCTGCACTGTCCACAAAAAACCCTGTACATCACATTGTCCACCACAGAAATGTCCTCTGCAACTGTCCACCACAGGGATGTCCTTTCCACTGTCTACCACAGTGATGTCCTCCACGCTGTCCACAACAAGCATGTCCTTTCCATGGTCCACCACAGGGACCTCCTTCCCACTGTCCACCACAGGGAAGTCCTCTCTACTGTCCACCACAGGGATGTCCTTTCCACTGTCCACCACAGAAAGGTCACACCCTGCTGTCCACAACAGGAACATACTTGCCAATGTCCACTAAATGATGTCCTCTGCTGTGTCCACCACAGAGACATCCTTCCCACTCTCCTCCACATGGTGTTTCTCCCCACTGTCCACGAGAGGGACATGCTTCCCACTGTCTGGCACATGGAGGTCCTTCCCAATGTCCACAACATGGATGTCCTTCCCACAATCCACAACATAAATGTCCTCCCCACTGTCCAACACATAACCTTCTCCCCACTGTTCAACACAGAAAGGTCCTCTCTACTGTCCACCACAGGAATGTCCTTAACACTATCCAAACCAGTGACATCCTTCCCACAGTCCACAACATGGATGTCCTTCACACTGTCCACCTAAGTGAAGTCCTCCCCATGTCCACAAGAGGGACATTCTTCCCACAGTTTACCACAAGGAGGTCTTCCCATTGTCCACAACAGAGATGTCTTCCCACAGTCAACAACATAAATGTCCTTCCCACTGTCCACCACAGGGACATCCTCCCCACTGTCCACAACGGGGATGTTCTTTCCACTGTCCACCACAGGTATATCCTCCCCAGTGTCCATCACAGGAATGTACTCCCACTGTCCACCACAGGGATGTCTTACCCACTGTCTACCACAGGGAGGTCCTCTCCACTGTCCACCACAGGTATGTCATTTCAACTGTCCACCACAGAAATATTCTCCCCACTGTTCACAACAGGGATTTCCTTCCCAATTTCCACCACAGATATGTTCTACTCACTGCCATCCACAGGGACATCCTACCCACTGTCTACCACAGGGACATCCTCTCCACTGACCACCACAAGGATGTCCTTGATAGAGTCCACTATAGAGAAGTCCTCCCTGTTGTCCACAAAAGGGATGTTCTTCCGACTGTCTCCAAAGGTACATCATTCAACTGTCCACCACAGAGACATCGTCCCCACTGTCCACCACAGGCACATCTTCCCCACTGACCACCACAAGGATGTCCTTCATACAGTCCAACATAGAGAAGTCTTTCCTTTGTC
This sequence comes from Arvicanthis niloticus, assembly GCF_011762505.2. Classification (NCBI taxonomy): domain Eukaryota; kingdom Metazoa; phylum Chordata; class Mammalia; order Rodentia; family Muridae; genus Arvicanthis; species Arvicanthis niloticus. The sequence continues at coordinate 75,979,598 of NC_047671.1, forward strand.
CACCAAAGGGACGTCCTTCCCACTGTCCACTACAGGGACATCCTCCAAATTATCCACCACAGTGACATCCTTTTCACTGTTTACCACTGTGACATCCTACCGACTTTGCACAACAGGGACATTTTTCTGTGCACTCCAGGGATATACTCACCACTGTGCAACACATGGACAGCCTCCTTTGCACACCAGGGATGTCAGCAACACTCTCCACCCCAGAGATATCCTCTGGACTCTCCATGACAGGGGCATCCTCTCCACTATCCACCAAAGAAATGTCTTTCCCACTATTCACCACAGGAATGTCATCCCAAATGTCCAACACAGAAAAGTACTCTTCACTGTCCACCATGGGGATGTCTTTCCCCATGTCCACCACATGCATGTCCTCCCCACTGTCCACCAGAAGGATATCCTTCCCACTGTTCACCACAAGGAGGTCCTTCCCAATATCAACAACAGCGACTTCCTTCCCACTGTCCACAACATAAATGTTCTTTCCCCTGTCCACCACAGTGTGTTTCTCTCTACTGTCCACCAAAAAGAGGTTTTCCTTTGCAGCAGAGAAACTTCCTCACCACTGCCCACCACAGAAACATCCTCAACACTGTCCACCGTTGTGACGTCCTTTCCACTTTCCACCATGAGGAGGTCCTATCCACTGTCCACCACAGAAACATCCTTTCCACTGTTCACCACAGGGACGTCCTTCCCAATATCCATGACAGGGAGGTCTTAACCATTGTTAAGACATCTTTTCCACTGTCCACCACAGAAACATCCTCATCACTGTCTATCACAGTGACATCTTTACCACCCTTTTACCATAGAGAGGTCCTCCCTGCTGTCCACCACAGGGATGTCCTTCACACTGTCCACCACAGTAACATCTTCTCAGTTGTCCAAAACAGAAACATCCTCCCTACTGTCCACCACATAGACATCCTTATGCTGTCCACAAAAAGGACTTCCTTCCCACTGTTTACCACAGAAACTTCTTCCTAACTGTCCACCACACAAATATGTTCTCAACTATCCACTACAGAAACATCTATCCCACTGTACACAACAGGGACGTACTCCCCACTGTCCTCCACATGGACATCCATCCCACTGTCCACAACAGAAAGGTCCTACCCACTGTCCACCACACGGACATCCTCCCATCTGTCCACCCCAAGGAGTTCCTCCCCCACAGTCCACCAAAGGGACATCCTTCCCACTGTCTACCAAAGGGACATCCTTCCCACTATCCAAAACACAGACATCTTCCCCACTGTCCACCACATGGACGTCCTTCCCACTGTAGACCACAGGGAAGTCCTACCCCACAGTCCACCAGAGTGTGGTCATCCCCACTGTCCACCACAAGGATATCCTTCTGTGCACAAGAGGGATATCCTCACCAGTGTGAACCACAGGGTCATACTTTGCATTGTCCACCACAGGGACGTCATTCCCACTGTCAACCAAAGTGAGGTTCTTCCTGTTGTCCACCACAGGGGCATCCTTACCACTGTCCACTACAAGGTCGTCCTCACCACTTTCCACCACAGGGATGTCCTTCCCACTGTTCACCAGAGGGACATCTTCCTCAATGTGCACAAAAGGGACATCCTTTTACTGTCCACAACAGGGATGTCCTTCCCACTGTACACCATAGAACGTCCTTTCCACTGTCCACCACAGGTACATCCTCTCCACTGTCCACAAGAGGGACCTCCTTCCCATTGTACACCACAGAGAGGTCCTTTCCTCTATCCACCACAGGGACATTCTTCCCACTGTACACCACAAAGATATCCTTCACACTGTCCACCACAAGGATGTCCTCCCCACTTTAAACAGGGATGTCCTCCCCACTGTCCACCAAAGTGAGGTCCTCCCTGCTGTCCACCACAGGGGCATCATTACCACTGTGCACCACAGGGTCGTCCTCACCACTGTCCACCACAGGGATGTCCTTTTCACTGTGTAAAACAGGGAAGTACTCCCCACACTACACCTCAGGGATGTCCTCTTTACTTACCACCACAGATACTTTCTCCCCAGTGTCCACCAGAGGAACATCCTCGCCACTGTCCACCAGATTGATGTCCTCCCCACTCTCCACCACAGAAACATCTTCCCCACTGTCCACTAAAGGGATGTGCTTCCCACTGTCCACCACAGGGAGGTCCTCTTTACTGTCTACCACAGGCATGTCCACCACAGTGTCCACCACAGGAAGGTCCTCTCCACTGTCCACCACAAAAACATCCATTCCACTGTCCACCACAGAAACATCCTCATCACTGTCCATCACTGGGACATCTCTCCCACTGTCAACCACAGAGAGGTCCTCCCTGCTGTCCATCACAGGGGCATCCTTCTCACTGTTCACCACAAGGACATCCTCCACACTGTGCACCACAGGGACCTTCTCCCATGCACAATATGGATGTCCTCACCCTTGTGCACCACAGGAACATCTTCCTGTGCACACCATGGATGTCCCAACAACTGTCTACTTCAGTGAAGTCCTCCGCACACTCCACGGCAGGGACATCATTCCCAATGTCCACCAAAGGGATGTTCTCCTTTGCACCAGAGAAACATCCTCACCACTGTCCACCACAAGATGTTCTCCACACTGTCCACCACAGGGACGTACTCGCCACTGTCCAAAAAAGGGAAGTCCTCTCCACTGTCCACAACAGGAACGTCCTTCCAACTATCCACCCAGGACTCCTTCCCACTGTCCAACAGAAAGAATTCCTTCCAACTGTCTACCACAGGGACAACCTCCCCAGTGTCAACCAAAGGGACATCCACCCCATTGTCCACCACAGGGATGTTTTATGCATGGTCCAACACAGGGGCATCCTCACCAATGTCCACCACAGGGACATCCTTCCTACTGTCCACAACAGGGAGGTCCTCCCCACTGTCCACAACATGGATGTTCTTCCCACTGTAAACCAAAGAAATGTCCTTCCCACAGTCCACCACAGGGACGTCCTTCCAACTGTTGACTACATGGACATCCACCCAATGTCCACCACTGGGAGGTCCTCCCCACCATCCACCACAGGCAGGTCCTCCCCATAGTCCACCACATGAATGTCTTCCACAGTGTAATCCACAGTGATGTCCTCCTCAGTGTGCACTACAGTGAAGTACTCACCACTTTATATCGCAGGGATGTCCTTCCCACTGACCACCTCAGTGACTACCTCCCCTCTTTCCATCACAGGAACATCCTACCCACTGTCCACCACAGAAAGGTTCTCCCTGCTGTCCACCACAGGGACATCCTTACCACTATTTACCACAGGGTTGTCCTCACCAATGTCCACCACAGGAAAATCCTTCCCACTGTTCACCACAGGAACATCCTTTCCACTGTGGACCACAGGCACTGTGAACCACAAGGACATTCTTCTGTGCATAACAGAAATGTTTTTACCACTGTCCATGGCAGAGATGTCCTGTGCACTCTCCACTCCAGGAAAATCCTTCCCACTGTCCACCAAAGAGACATTTTCTTGTGCACCACAGGAATGTCCCCCCCCCACTGTCCACAAGGCCATCATCCCCACTGTCCACCACAGTGAAATTCTCTCACCAATGTCCACCACAGAGACGTCCTTCCCACAGTCCACCACAGGGATTTCCTCCCAACTGGCAAACACAAGGATGTCCTCCCACTGTAAACCACAGAGACATCCTCCCCACTGTGCACCACAGGGACATCCTCCTGTGCACAATAGGGATATCCTTACGAATGTGCACAACAGGGACATCTTTCGGTGCACACCATAGATGTCCTCACCCCTGTCCACTCCAGAGACGTCCTCTGCACTCCCCAAAACAGGAACACCCTTCCCACAGTCCACCAAAATAACAGTTTCCTGTGCACCACAGTAACGTCCTCACCACTGTCCACCACAGGGACGTCCTCATCACTATCCAGCACAGGGATGTCCTTTCCACTGTCTACCACAGGGATATCCTCCACACTGTTCACCACAGGGATGTCCTTCTGCCTGTCCACCACAGGGATGTCCTCCCCACTTTCAACAAAAATACATCCTTCTCAATGTCCACCACAGGGATGTCTTTCCAACTGTCCAACGCAGAGAGTTCCTCTTCACTGTCCACCACAGTGATGTTATTTCCACTGTCCACCACAGGGATGTCTCCCAACTGTCCACCAGAGGGATATCCTTCCCACTGTTCACCACAAGCAGGTCCTTCCCAATGTTTACAAAAAGGACGTCCTTTTTACTGTCCACAACATAAAAGTCCTTCTCATTCTCCACAACAGGGACATCCTTCCCACTGTCTACCAAAGGGAGGTCCTATCTACTGTCCACCACAGTGATGCCCTTTTCACTGTCCACCACAGGAACATCCTTCTCACTGTCCACCACAAAGACATCCTTCAAACTTTCCACCACAGAAACAACCACCCCACTGTCCAATATGGGAATGTCCTACACTCTGTCAGCCACAGGGACATCCAGCCCAATGTCTACCACAGGGAGATTTTCACCAATGTCCAACACAGTGTTGTCCTCAGCACTCTTCACCACAGGGACATCTTTCCGCCGTCAACCACAAAGACGTCCAACCCACTGTCCACCACAGAGATGTTTCCCTACTGTCCACAACAGGGGCGTCCTCACCAATGTCCAACACAGGGGTGTTCTTTCCCATTGTTCAAAACAGGAACATCCTCCCCACTGTGCACCACAGGGACATCCTCCTGTGCACAAAAGGGTCGTCCTCATGACTGTGCACCACAGGGACATCTTACAGTGCACAATGGGGATGTCTTCACAACTTTCCACCCTAGAGATTTCCTCTGCACTCTCCAAAACAGGGACATTCTTCCCATGGTCCACCAAAGGGACGTTCTCCAGTGCACCACAGAAAGGTACTCACCACTGTTCACCACAGGGATGTCCTTCCCACGGTCCATCACAGGGACATCCTTCCCACTTTCCACAGCAGGTCGTCCTTCCCATTGTCCACCACAAGGACATCCTTCCTACTGTCCACCATAGAGAGGACCAACCCACTGTCCACCATAGAGACGACATACCCACTGTCCACCACAGGGAAATCCTCCCAACTGACCACCTCAAGGACGTCCTTATATAGTTTACCATAAATAAGTCCTCCCTGTTGTCCACCAAAGGGATGTCCTTCTCACTGTCCACCACAGTAATATCCTCTCAGTTGTCAAAAACAGAAATGTCCTCCCAACTGTCCACCACAGGGATGTCCTACTTACTATCCACCACAGGGAGAACCTCCTCACAGTCTACAACAGGGACGTCTTTCCTATTGTCCACCACATGGACATCCTTATGCTGTCCACAAAAAGGACTTCCTTCCCACTGTTTACCACTGGACGTCTCCCTAACTGTCCACCACACAAATATGTTCCCAACTGTCCACTACAGAAACATCCATTCCACTGTACACAACAGCGATGTACTCCCCACTGTCCTCCACAAGGATGTCCATTTCATTGTCCACAACAGAAAGGTCCTACCCACTGTCCACGACAGGGACATCCTCCCAACTGTCCACCCCAAGGAGTTCCTTTCCCACAGTCCACAACAGGGACGTCCTCACCACTGTCCATCACAGGGATGTCCTTCCCACTGTTTACCAGAGAGACATCTTCACCAATGTGCACAAAAGGGACATCCTTTTACTGTCCACAACAGGGAATTCCTTCCCACTCTCCACCACAGAGAGGTTCCTACCTGCTCTCCACCACAGGGACAGTCTTCCAACTGTCCACCATAGAAAGTCCTTTCCACTGTCCACCACAGATACTTCCTCTCCAATGTGCACTAGAGGGACATCCTTCCCATTGTACACCACAGAAGTCATTTCTTCTGTCCACCACAGGGACATTCTTCCCACTGTCCACCACAGAGATGTCCTCCCCACTGTCCACCACAAGAATGTCCTTCCCACTTCAAACAGGGATGTCCTCCCAACTGTCCACCACAGAGACATCCTACCCATGTCCACCACAGAGATGTCCTTCACACTGTCCAACACAGTAACATCCTCTCAGTTGTCCAAAACAGAAACATCCTCCCCTTGTCCACCACAAGGATGTCCTACTTACTATCCACCACAGGAAAAACCTCCTCACTGTCTACAACAGGGACATCCTTCCCATTGTCCACCATATGGACATTCTTTTGCTGTCCACAAAAAGGACTTCCTTCCCACTGTTTACCACTGGTCGTCTTCCTAACTGTCCACCACACAAATATGTTCCCAACTGTCCATTACAGAAACATCCATTCCACTGTACACAACAGCGATGTACTCCCCACTGTCCTCCACAAGGACATCCATTTCACTGTCCACAACATAAAGGTCCTACCCACTGTCCACGACAGGGACATCCTCCCAACTGTCCACCCCAAGGAGTTCCTTTCCCACAGTCCACCACAGGGACGTCCTCACCACTGTCCACCACAGGGATGTCCTTCCCACTGTTCACCAAAGAGACATTTTCCCAAATGTGCACAAAAGGGACATCTTTTACTGTCCACAACAGGGATTTTCTTCCCACTGTCCACCACAGAGAGTTTCCTCCCTGCTCTCCACTACAGGGACAGTCTTCCCACTTTCCACCATAGAAAGTCCTTTCCACTGTTCACCACAGATACATCCTCTCCAATGTGCACTAGAGGGACATCCTTCCCATTGTACACCACAGAGAGGTCATTTCTGCTGTCCACCACAGGGACATTCTTCCCACTGTCCACCACAGAGATGTCCTCCCCACTGCACACCACAAGGATGTCCTCCCCACTTCAAACAGGGATGTTGTCCCAACTGTTCACCACAGAGACATCCTACCCATGTCCACCACAGAGACGTCCTTCACACTGTCCAACACAGTAACGTCCTCTCAGTTGTCCAAAACAGAAACATCCTCCCCTTGTCCACCACAAGGACATCCTACTTATTATCCACCACAGGAAAAACCTCCTCACTGTCTACAACAGGGACGTCCTTCCCATTGTCCACCACATGGACATCCTTTCGCTGTCCACAAAAGGACTTCCTTCCCACTGTTTACAACAGGGACATCTTTTTAACTGTCCGTCACACAAATATGTTCCCAACTGTCCATTACAGAAACATCCATTCCACTGTACACAACAGGGACGTACTTCCCACTGTCCACCACAAGGATGTCCATCCCACTGTTTACAACAGAAAGTTCCTACCCACTGTCCACCACAGGGACATCTTCCCAACTGTCCATCCTAAGGAGTTCCTCCCCCACAGTCCACCACAGGGGCGTCCTCACCACTGTCCACCACAGGGATGTCCTTCCCACTGTTCTCAGAGGGACATCTTCCTCAATGTTCACAAAAGGGACATCCTTTTACTGTCCACAACAGGGATGTCCTTCCCACTGTCCACAACAGAGAGGTCCTCCCTGCTATCCACCACAGGGACAGTCTTCCCACTGTCCACCATAGAAGTCCTTTCCACTGTCCACCACAGGTACATCCTCTCCAATGTCCACCAGAGGGACATCCTTACCATTGTACACCACAGAGAGTTCCTTTCCTCTGTCCACCACAGAGACATTCTTCCCACTGTCCAGCACATAGATGTCCTCCCCACTGTCCACCACAAGGATGTCCTCCCCACTTTAAACAGGGATGTCCTCCCCACTGTTCACCACAGAGACATCCTACACATGTTCACCACAGGGAGGTCCTCCTCACTGTCTACCATAGGGACATACTCTTCTTGTCCACACATGGACATCCTTCCACTGTCCACAAAAGGACATAATTCCCACAGCTTATCACAGGGATGTGCTCCCCACTGTCCACTGCTGGGACATTCTACACAATGTCCACCACAGGGAGGTCAGCCAACAGTCCACCATAGAGACATCCTACACATGTCCACCACATGGACGTCCTTCCCACTGTCCACTGCAGGGACATCCTACCGAACAGTCCACCAGAGTGTGGTCCTCCCCACTGTCCACCGCAAGGACATCCTCCTGTGCACAACAGGGATGTCCTCACCACTGTGCACCACAGGGACATACTTTGCATTATTTACCACAGGGACGTCCTTTCCACAATCCAACAAAGTGGATTGTGGAAACACAACATGGATGTTCTTTCCACTGTAAACCAAAGAAATGTCCTTCCCACAGTCCATCACAGAGACATCCTTCCAACTGTTGGCTACATGGGCATCCACCCCACCGTCCACCACAGTAGGTCCTCCACATAGTCCACCACACAAATGTCCTCCACTGTAGCCGCCTGCAGCCACAAGTCAAGTGGGTTCACCTGAAAGGGGGGCTGGGAATGAAAGGGGACGGAGGGTGAGAAGAGAAGAAGCCAAGACAAAGTTCTCTGATCAAGGCTTGAAATTTAATAATTTGCTTTCACATATAAAGGGGAAGCCCCACCCTCCAGAGTCTCTTCTCAGTTCAGCCCAGGGGCTGGGTAAGGAGATAGCAGTTCAGAAGGTGTCAAGGCTAGCTCAGCAGGCAGTCCATTCTTCTTAGCTCAGGTAGCAGGCTCCAAGGCACCAAGGCTGGTAATGCAATGCCTCTCCTAGGTCCTACAATTGCTTGATCTATTGTGGTAAAAGACTTGCAGGCCTTCTCAGGCCTGGGGGAAGGGCAAAGTTCCCCCGTTTTGGTTAAACTAAAAAGAAAAGAGAGAGGTGAATCAGGAATAGGGTTGTGGTGATATCTGGCTACTTCCTGCTGACATTGGGGGGGGCGTGTCTCTAGGGGGAACCTAGAAGAATGGGCATGGGGGATGTTTGTCCAGTCTTAGGAGAGTTGGCTGTGTCCTGCTGTCCAGGGTTTATGGAGCCCTTCTGAGGATAGGTCGGAAGGAACAGGTCCAGTAGAAGCAGGTGTGTGTGACAGGAGATGGAGCATCTGGAGGTTGCTTCTCTGGAGCTGTTTTGGATGCACCTGGACTTGACAAGATGTAGGGAATAAGATTAAGTAAATTTGGGGAGAGAAAAATTTTTCTAAGATGTACATTTGAAACCCATAGGGATCCCACCCTTTGGAATAGGTAGTAAATGGGAACTTTAGGCAGATATACTTATCCAGATGGCATCTACTTGGTCCGTGAAAGGTAGATCTGAGTGGGTTTCCTGTAGCTTGTAAATTTACAAAAGAGATAACAGCATGAGTTAATAACACAAGCAGTCTTTAAGATGAACCTTTGTTGGATTGCATAGTGGCATGTTTTATTAGGGGTAGGCAAGTAAATCAGGTCTATTGTTGATTTTAGGCTCCTAGTGTACAGGCAGGGCTGTCCCTGACATCTCATCTCTTCTCCAAGTATAGAAGGACCATGGCGATTTTAATCTTGCCAAGGCAGGGATAGAGTCCTGACCTCTAGTAATTAAAGGGGACCTTGTAATGGCTCTGGTCCTCCTGTCTCTGTCCAGTGAGGCATAAGGGCCATACCCATCCGATGTCTTTTTCCTGGAGAGGGGATATTTTTGACATCAACCCCCATGCAGTCAGGCTTGTCCCTCAGGGAACCCAGAAACATATTTTTAACTTTTATTTATATTCCCTTGCAGTGCTTCGCCTAGCAGCCTACGCAAGAATTCAGATCGCCAGACAGAGGGGGTTCTGGGTTGCCCCTCTCTGCTTGGTCTAGGGGAGGAAATCTCCTCTTTTAGGTTGGGTGGAGATGAGACTTGGGAACACCCTGGATAGAGTAACAACCTTGAGTCTTGTGGTCTTACATAGCTAACATATGATAATGTATCTGACTAGATTTTGTTATCAGATTCTTCATTATCAGAATTATAATTATTAGGCCCACGATCTGTGTCCACTTGATGGACCGATCTTTCAGGCAGCCATTGGGCTCCATTTTCTTTTTCTGAAAAAATGTAGACTGACCCACGATCCCAAATTAGAACAGGATCAGGACCACACCAAGTACCAAATTAAGGGATCTCTCCACAAGACCCTGGCAAATGAATTAGAAGTAATTATGTCAATAGCAATCCACTGCAGACTGACCTTTAGCATCAGTTTGCAAAAAATTTAAAACAAGACAAAAGCAAGGTGTGCTTTTGGTGACCTTGGAGTGTATAATTCCCCCTTTCTAGTTAAAAAAAAGCCAATTTTTTAGAATTACTTGTAAAACCAGGGAAGAAGCACCATTAGCTGCTTTTTCCACACCCAGAGAGTTATGAAGATATTATTTTAAAGTTTCACAATCTCTTTCAAAATTTCTTGTCCTTGAGGATAATAAAAAAATATCAGTAATATTAAATTGTCAACAAAAAACATCTCAAATGTTTGACTGTAGCCAAATAACTGTAATAGCCAGTTCCATTATCTATCTTAGTCTGATATGGAACACCAAGCACAGGAAAATAACATAGGCAATAACTAATTATATTTTTAGTTGCTTCTCTTGTTAAAGTAGTTGCAACTAAAAGGTCTAAAAGGTGTCTACTCACATGTACATATTTTAATTTTTTAATCAAAAATGAGTAACATCTATTTGCCAAAATTGATTATATATATATATATATATATATATATATATATATATATATCCTCAAGGCTTAAGACCATTATGAAAAAATTGAAAATATTGAGAACAAGTTTTTGCAATTTAACTTGCACACTTTCTAGAAATGTCAAATTGTTGTCTTAAGCTATTACTCTTCTGATGTTGTAAAGAATAAGATTGTATGGCCAATTATTTGTGAGGCCTAGAATATGTCTAGTATATAAATCTGCTCTGGTATTGTCCTGAGTTTCAGGCAATCCAATGAGCTTTTAAATGTCTTAAAAAGTTAAGAAACAGTACATGTTTCATAAATTAAGCTGTATTTTTATAAATAAAATTTGAGAATTAGCTATATCTAAAAAAGAAACTATTTTAAGCAATTATAAATCATGAGCCATATACTGGCTATGAGTATATGTATTGAAAGCTTGATTTTTTAGCATTTCAAACAGTGGTTACAACACATAATTTAATTGTGTTGAAGCAGAGGAAACTCAAGAAAATACACATATGATTTAATTACATATACTGTCTTCTCAACAGATGAGGCATCTGTAAATACAGTAAATATCTTTTCTATGGGCTGCATGTATAGTAAATTTTAGGAAATATAAAAGCATGTATAGAGAAAAATGGTAACAAATGATCATCAAATTTGTCTAAAATGTTTGCCATGTAATAGGCCAAATATCACTATTTTTTAATAACCAATTTAATTGCTATTTGGGAGAATAAACCTTTTATCTAAAATGCTTTTAGGATTTTATCATATAATCTTGTATATTTGTAGATATAGAAAAATAAATCCACATTAATGGTTTCTTTTTGTCAAAGGGCTGCTGTGGACATATGAGTAGTAACAACACAAACGGCCAACAATTTATCATAGTCTATATAATTTATCTGTTGATAACTAACAGCTTACTCTATTTTCAGCAAAGTTATCTCTCCTTTATAGTTAATTGTCAAGGGGAATTAGGACTTGTATCCCTTTGAAAATATCAAACAGAGGTTTAAATCCTCCTATAGTAAGCTTAAGATGAGGTTTTAGCCAATTAATATCTCTTAACAACTTTTAAAATTCACTAAACTCAAATCAAGATTAAAAGCAAACCATTTTCCTTTTGCATGTACACTTATAAGCCAGAAGATGGTGCTAGATTCCCATCACAAATGGTTGTGAGCCAGCATGTGGTTGCTGGGAATTCAACTTTTATATTTTTAAATTATAAGTCTAGCCTTTAACAGCTGAGCAATCTCTCTAGCCCCAACTTGTCTCAAATATTGAAAAGACACTGCCTTTGAATCCTTTCTGGAGCAACAAGTACTCCAAAAAATATTTTTTTTTTTAAAGCTCGTTATATTGGAGCAATGGCTTGCAGAAAAACTTCTTTAGAGAAATTCGCTAACAAAGTATCACCCAATGAATAATGTACACTAAAAGATTTAACCTCTTAATTTCTAGCATCAAAGTAACAATTAACCATTCTTTGAAGTAATCATTTTTAATAATATCACTTCATGGGCTCTTATAAATTACGAATAAATTTATTGAATATAAACCTCTCACCTTTACCAGAAATGTAAAGGGATGATATAAAACATCTTTTATATCTATAATAATTCTATATGTATTTACTGAAATGGCAGCTGGAGTAGGCAAGTCAGGCTGTATAAATCTTAAATTTGAACTTTCTTTTGGATTAATTTAGTAACCAATCTTTTTTAGCTGAGTGAGAATATCAGATAAAAGCCAACTTGATTCTCTAATAATTGTTACATACATTAGAGGAATCCAAAGCATCTCATTTTTAACAACTTTGGATATAAAGGAATAAAAATAAATTGAACAATATTTTATCAGCAGGTACAGTTATAACTCATGGAGGGAAGTAGGCATAATTCTAATTTTTGCAGCATAATTATAACTCTCGGCCCATAGACTGTTGTAAAGTCTTTGTGTTTTAGGATTACCCCTCCTCTCACAAGAAACAATGAAGACAAAAGATGAATTTCGGTAAACACATTTCTAGGACCTGGTCCTGAAGACCCAGGACAAAAGGAACTCTTGGCACCTGAGCTGCAGAGTTCAGTCTGCATTGTCTTAATTCAAATATAAATGCTCTTAATCTCCGGCCTGTTCTCTGAGGCCTGGCTAGGCCTGAACTACTGTAATTTTTTTTAAACTTTAAATTTAAACTTTAAACTTTAAAAGACATGTGTTGTATCTTTTCTCTATAAACATGGGTAAATCAAAAAATCTCAAACTCTTGATAGAACTACCAACTGTAGCCAATGGAATATTGGCAGTTTAACTATGTTTTTAAGTCTCTTTTGTAACATTAGAATATAACCATATTTTTGAGAAACAAAACCAATCTTTAACGATGTAAGCGATCTATTTTCTCTAAAATCAACACCAAGTAGATTACCTTTATGCTATAAAGTTTTGTTGCCAATTCTTATATATGAATGCATGATAGTGCAGCTTTTAATATCTCACCAAAGAGACACTGTTCCCAAATCTCATCTTTATACATCTGGTTTCTGAATGACTCTAACCCTGAGTTACCAATCTTAAGCCGACCTTTTTTTACCAAGGTTGTAAACCTTTTTTATCATACCCAATAACTTTAGGCCAATAATTTATAAAACCAATTGGAAACAAAAATGAAATGACAACACATCTTATATATCTAAACCAAACAAAATTTCTCGATTTCTCTAGCTATAATTTCAAGATAAAAGCACCTTGTCACTGAGATTTTTCTAGGACAAACTCTTAATTTCCTTATTTAATCCAAAAAACATGTTGGTCTCTAGAAAAGCAGCCTTTCCAGCTGAGCTCGACTCTTAGCTACAGGTGTTAAGCAAACTTATCAGCGGCTGCTCTGCATATTAAAACTGCCTTTGAAAACCAAGTTAAACTAGATCAAGTGTTGAATCAAGAAATTTTAACGATCTTTTGAACATTAAACATAGAACATAAAACGTAGATAACCAATCATTCACACAATGAGACACGTGGACAGAAAACACAATGACACACGTGGACATTGGTGCACCAAGGACAAGACAATAAACAAGGAAAGCAGAACTAAGGATTTCTCTTAGTTTCTCTCAGTCTAAGATGTCTCCTGAGTTTTCTCTTGTTCCTCGGAGAGCTCTGAAACAGCCTTTTCATTTTTTTTGCTGGCATAACCCAGAGAGAGAACAACTGCTTTTCAAAACTCTTTCTCTCTCTGATATTCAAGATCTAGCACTTTATCCCTTTCTTTAGGAAATGTAGCTGTGGCTGCTTTCTTAGTTTTCCAATTTCTTCTAACCCTGCTCCTCTCATCTGAAGCAGCTCTCAAGGGCTGCAGGCAAATGTCCTTTTTGAATTCCCCTGTCCCTGAATTCACTGTCAACCCTAGGTAAATTGCAGGCTCCAAGGCGCCAAGGCTGGTAATGCAATGCCTCTCCTAGGTCCTACAATTGCTCGATCTATTGTGGTAAAAGACTTGCAGGCCTTTTCAGGCCTTGGGGAAGGGCACACTCCACAGTGTAATCCACAGGGATGTCCTTCTCAGTGTGCACTACAGTGTAGTACTCACCACTTTATACCACAGGGGTGTCCTTCCCACTGACCACCTCAGTGACTACCTCCCCTCTTTCCATCACAGGGACATCCTACCCACTGTCCACCACAGAAAGGTTCTCCCTGCTATCCACCACAGTGACATTTTTACCACTATTTACCACAGGGTCGTCCTCACCAATGTCCACCACAGGGAAATCCTTCCCACTGTTCACCACAGGAACATCTTTTCCACTGTGCACCACAAGGACATTTTTCTGTGCATAACAGAAATGTTTTTACCACTGTTCATGGCAGAGATGTCCTGTGCACTCTCCACTCCAGGGAAATCCTTCCCACTGTCCACCAAAGAGATATTTTCTTGTGCACCACAGGAACATCCTCCCCACTGTCCACCACAGTGAAATTCTCTCACCAATGCCCATCGCAGAGTCATACTTTCCACAGTCCACCACAGGGATTTCCTCCAAACTGTCAAACACAGGGAAGTTTTTCCCACTGTAAACCACAGGGACATCCTCCCCACTGTGCACCACAGGGACATCCTCCTGTGCAGAACAGGAATGTCCTCGCGAATGTGCACCACACGGACATCTTCCGGGGCACATCATAGTCGTCCTCACCATTGTCCACCCGAGAGATGTCCTCTGCACTCTCCAAAATAGGGACATCCTTCACATAGTCGACAAAATAACGTTTTCCTGTGCACCACAGAAATGTTCTCACCACTGTCCACCACAGGGAAGTCCTCATCACTGTCCAGCACAGGGATGTCCTTATCACTATCCACCACAGGGACATCCTCCACACTGTTCACCACAGGCATGACCTCTCCACAAAAAGATATCCTTCCCACTGTCCACTACAGGGATGTCATCATAACTGTCCAACACAGAGAATTCCTCTTCACTGTCCACCACAGACATGTCCTTCACACTGTCCTCCACATGGATGTCCTCCCAAATGTCCACCAGAGGGATACCCTTCCTAGTGTTCACCACAAGAAGGTCCCTCCCAATTTCCACAAATGGGACATCCTTTTTACTGTCCACAACATAAACGTCCTTCTCACTCTCCACAACAGGGACATCCTTCCCACTGTCTATCACAGGGAGGTCCTATCTACTGTCCACCACAGTGATGTCCTTTCCACTGTCCACAAAAAGGACGTCCTCCTCATTGTCCACTACAAGGACATCCTTCCCACTGTCTACCACAGAAACCACCTCCCCACTGTACACCACAGGAACATCTTACACTCTGTCACTCACAGGGACATTCTCCCCAATGTCCACCACAGAGATGTTCTCACCAATGTCCTACACAGAGTTGTCCTCAGCATTCTTCACCACAGGGACATCTTTCCCCTGTCAACCACAAAGACTTAAACCCCACTGTCCACCACAGAGTGGTTTCCCCACTGTCCACAACAGGGGTGTCCTCACCAATGTCCACAACAGGGGTTTTCTTTCCCATTGTTCAAAACAGGAACATCCTCCCCACTGTGCACCACAGGGACATCCTCCTGAGCACACCAGGGTCATCCTCATGACTGTGCACCACAGGGACATCTTCCAGTGCACAACAGGGACGTCTTCACCACCATCCACCCCAGAAATGTCCTCTGCACTCTCCAAAACAGGGACATTTTTCCCATGGTCCACCAAAATGATGTTCTCCAGTGCACCACAGAAATGT
Organism: Arvicanthis niloticus; assembly: GCF_011762505.2. Classification (NCBI taxonomy): domain Eukaryota; kingdom Metazoa; phylum Chordata; class Mammalia; order Rodentia; family Muridae; genus Arvicanthis; species Arvicanthis niloticus. The sequence goes on from NC_047671.1 coordinate 75,995,444, forward strand.
CTTCACCACTGTTTACTACAGGGATGACATCCCCACTGTCCAGCACAGGGAAATTCTCACCACTGTCCACAAAAGAAATTTCCTTTCCACTGTCCACCACAGTGATGTCTTCCTAACTGTCCACCACACAAATATGTTCCCAACATCCATCCACTGTACACTACAGGCACCTACTCCCCACTGTCCTCCACAAGGATGTCCATCCAACTGTCCACAACAGAAAGGTCCTATCCACTGTCCACCACAGGGATATCCACCCAACTTTCCACCCCAAGGAGTTCCTCCCCACAGTCCACCACAAGGACATCCTTCCCACTGTCCACAAAAGGGACATCATTCCCACTGTCCACAACACGGACATCTTCCCTGCTGTCCACCACACGGACGTTTTCCCAACTGTCCACCACAGGGGCATCCTACCCCACAGTCCACCAGAGTGTGGACTACCCCACTGTCCACCACAAGGACATCCTCTTGTGCACAACAGGGATGTCCTCACTACTGTGCATCACAGAGTCATACTTTGCACTGACCACCACAGGGATGTCTTTCCCACTGTCCACCAAAGTGAGTTCCTCCCCACTGTCCACCACAGGGATGTACTCCTCACTGTCCACCAAAGGGAAGTCCTTTCCACTGTCCACAAGAGGGACGTCCTTCCCACTGTCCACCCGAAAGACATCCTTCCAACTGTCTACAACAGGTACATCCTCCCCAGTGTCAACCAAAGGGACGTCCACTCCACTGTCCACCACAGGGATGTTTTCTGCATGGTCCAACACAATGGCGTCTTCACCAATGTCCACCACAGGGACATCCTTCCTACTGTCCACAACAGGAAGGTCCTCCCCACTGTCCACAACATGGATGTCCTTCCCACTGTAAACCAAGGAAATGTCCTTCCCACAGTCCACCACAGGGATGACCTTCCACATGTCGATGACATGGACATCCACCTCACTGTTCACAACAGGAAAGTCCACCCCACTGGCCACCACAGGGATGTCCTCCCCATAATCCATCACATGGATGTCCTCCACAGTGTAATCTATTGGGATGTCCTCCTCAGTGTGCACTACAGTGAAGTACTCACCACTCTATACCACAGGGGTGTCCTTCCCACTGACCACCTCAGTGACTACCTCCCCTCTTTCTATCACAGGGACATCCTACCCACTGTCCACCACAGAAAGGTTCTCCCTGCTGTCCACCACAGGGACATCCTTACCACTATTTACCACAGGGCCATCCTCACCAATGTCCACCACAGGGAAATCCTTCCCACTGTTCACCACAGGAACATCCTTTCCACTGTGCACCACAGGGACATTCTTCTGTGCATAACAGAAATGTTCTTACCACTGTCCATTGCAGAGATGTCCTCTGCACTCTCCACTCCATGGAAATTCTTCCCACTGTCCACCAAAGAGACATTTTCTTGTGCACCAGAGGAACATCCTCCCCACTGTCCACAAGGCCATCATCCCCACTGTCCACCACAGTGAAATTCTCTCACCAATGTCCAACGCAGAGATGTCCTTCCCACAGTCCACCAAAGGGATTTTTTCCCAACTGTCAAACACAGAGACATCATTCCCACTGTAAACCACAGGGACAACCTCCCCACTGTGCACCACATGCACATCCTCCTGTGCACAACAGGGATGTCCTCACGACTGTGCACAACAGGGACATCTTCCAGTGCACACCATAGACGTCCTCACCACTGTCCACCCCAGAGATGTCCTCTGCACTCTTGAAAACAGGGACATCCTTGCCACAGTCCACCAAAATAAAGTTTTCCTGTGCACCACAGAAACATCCTCACCACTGTCCACCACAGGGACATCCTCATCACTGTCTAGCACAGGGATGCCCTTACCATTGTCCTCCACATGGACATCCTCCACATTGTTCACCACAGGGATATCCTTCTGCCTGTCCACCACAGGGATCTCATCCGAAGTGTACAACACAGAGAGATCCTCTTCACTGTCCACCACAGAGATGTCCTTTCCACTGTCCACCACAGGGATATCCTCCTAACTGTCCACCAGAGGGATATCCTCTCCACTGATCACCACAAGGAGTTCCTTCCCAATGTTCACAAATGGGATGTCCTTTTTACTGTCCACAACATAAACCTGCTTCTCACTCTCCACAACAGGGACATCCTTCCCACTGTCTACCACAGGGAGGTCCTATCTACTGTCCACCACAGTGATATCCTTTCCGCTGTCCACCACAGGGACATCCTCCTCACTGTCCAAAACAAGGACATCCTTCCCATTCTCGACCACAGAAACCACTTCCCCACAGTCCACCATGGGAACGTCCTACACTTGGTCAGCCACAGGGACATTCTGCCCAATGTCCACCACAGGGATCTTCTCACCAATGTTCAACACAGAGTTGTCCTCAGCACTCTTCAACACAGTGACATCTTTCCCACATGAACCACAAAGACGTCCAACCCACTGTCCACCACAGAGATGTTTCCCCACTGTCCACAACAGGGGCGTCCTCACCAATGTCCAACACAGGGGTGTTCTTTCCCATTGTTCAAAACAGGAACATTCTCCCTACTGTGCACCACAGGGACATCCTCCTGTGCACAACAGGGTCATCCTCATGACTGTGCACCACAGGGACATCTTCTAGTGCACTACAGGGAAGTCTTCACCACTGTCCACCCCAGAGATGTCCTCTGCACTCTCCAAAACAGGGACATTCTTCCCACAGTCCACCAAACTGACATTCTCCAGTGCACCACAGAAAATTCCTCACCACTGTTTACTACAGGGATGACCTCCCCACTGTCCAGCACAGGGACATCCTCCCCACTGTCCACAACAGGGATTTCCTTCCCACTGGCCAACACAGGGACATCCTTTTCACTGTCTACCACAGGGTTGTCCTTTCCACTGTCCACCACAGTGACGTCCTTCCCACTGTCCACCAAAGGAATGTCTTTCCCAAAGTCCACCACAGGACGTTCTTCCAACTGTCCACCACATGGACATCCTCCCCACTGTCCATCACATGGACATCGTAAACACTGTCTACCACAGGGACGTCCTTCCCACTGTCGATCACAGGTATGTCCTTCCCACTGTTGACCACAGGCACATACTCCATATTGTCCACCACAGTGACATCCTTCCCCCGTCTACCACTGAGACGTAAACCCCACTCTCCACCACAGGGATGTTTCCCCACTGTCCACCACAGGGTTGTCCTCACCAACATCCACCATTTGGGTGTTCTTTCCCACTGTTCAAAACATGGACATCCTCTCTATTGTGCACCACAGTAACATCCTCTTGTGCACAACAGGCTCATCCTCATGACTGTGCACCACAGGGACATCTTCCAGTGCACACTAGAGACATCTTCACCACTGTCCACCCCAGAGATGTCCTCTGCACTCTCCAAAACAGAGACTTCCTTCCCACAGTCCACCAAAGGGATGTTCTCCAGTGCACCACAAAAAGGTCCTCACCACTGTTCACCACAGGGATGTCCTCCCCACTGTCTATCACAGGGACATCCTTCCCACTGTCCACCATAGAGAGTTCCAACCCACTGTCCACCACAGGGACATCATACCCACTGTCCATCAAAGGGATGTCCTTCCCACAGTCCACCACTGGGACATTCTTCCAACTGTCCACCACACGGATATCCTCCCCTCTGTCCATCACATGGACGTCCTCACCGCTGTTTACCATAGAGATGTCCATCCCACTGTCCATCAAAGGGATGTCCTTCCCACTGTTGACCACAGGGACATCCTCCAAATTGTCCACCACAGTGACATCCTTCCCTCATCTACCACAGAGACATAAAACCCACTGTCCACCACAGGTATTTTTCCCCACTCAACACCACAGGGTTGTCCTCATCAATGTCCACCACTGGGGTGTTCTTTCCCACTGTTCAAGACAGGGACATATTCCCTACTGTGCACCACATGAACAATCTGCTGTTCACAACAGGGACGTCCTCACGACTGTGCACCACAGGAACATCTTCCAGTGCACACCAGGGACAACCTCATCACTGTAAAGCCAAGAGATATCCTCTGCACTCTCCATAACAGGGAAATCCTTTCTATGGTCTACCAAGAGACGTTTTCCTGTTCACCACAGACATGATCTCACCACTGTTCACCACAGGGACATTATTCCCACTGTCCACTACTGGGATGTCCTTCCCACTGTCCACAACAAGGGCGTCCTTCCCACTGTCTACTACAAAAATATCCTCCCCACTGTCTACAACAGGGATGTCCTTCCCACTGTCTACCACAACGAAGTTCTACACATTGCCCTCCACAAGGACATTGTACCCAATGTCTATCACAGGGACATCCTCCCCACTGACCACCACAAGAGCGTCCTTAATAAAGTCCACCATAGAGAAGTCCTCCCTGTTGTCCACCAAAGGCATGTCCTTCCCACTGTCTACCAAAGGTACATCATTCAACTGTCCACCACAGAGACCTCCTCCCCACTGTCCACCACTGAGACATCCTACCCACTTTGCACAACAGGGACATTTTCCTGTGCACAACAGGGATATCCTCACCACTGAGCACTACAGGGACATCCTCTTTTGCACACCAGGGATGGCAGAAACACTCTCCAACCAAGAGATGTCCTCTGCACTCTTCACAACAGGGACATCCTCCCCACTATCCACAAAGAAATGTCTTTTCCACTATTCAACACAGGGATGTCATTCCAAATGTCCAACACAGAAAAGTCCTCTTCACTGTCCACCATGGGGATGTCCTTCACCTTGTCCACCACAGGGATGTCCTCCCCACTGTCCACCAGAGGGATATCCTTCCCACAGTTCACCACAAGGCGGTCCTTCCCAATATCGACAACGGGGAATTCCTTCCCACTGTCCACAACATAAAAGTTCTGTTCACTGTCCACCACAGTGTGTTTCTCTCTACTGTCCACCACAGAGATGTACTTTCCACTGCCCACCAAAGGGACATTTTCCTTTGCACCAGAGAAAATTCCTCACCACTGTCCACCACAGAAATATCCTCACACTGTCCACCACTGAGACGTCCTTCACAATATCCATGACAGGGAGGTCCTCTTTACTGTCCACCACAGAAACATCCTTTCCACTGTTCACCACAGGGAAGTCCTTCCCAATATCCACGACAGGGAGGTCCTCACCAGTGTCCACAACAGGGACGTCCTCCACACTTTCCACCACAGTAAGAACCTTTCAGTTGTCCAAAACAGAAATGTACTCCCCACTGTCCACCACAGGGACATCCTACTTATTGTCTGTTACATGGAGAACCTCCCCAATGTCTATAACAGGGACGCCCTTCCCATTGCCCACCATATGGACATCTTTTTGCATTCCACAATAAAGGAATTCCTTCCCACTGTTTACCACAGGGAGGTCTTCCTAACTGTCCACTACAAAAATATGTTCCCAACTGTCCACTACAGAAACATCCATCCCACTGTACAGAACAAGAAAGTATGCCCGACTGTCTTCCACAAAGACGTCCATCCCACTGTCCACTACAGAATGTTCCTACCCACTGTCCCCCACAGGGACATTTTCCCAACTGTCCACCCCAAGGATTTTCTCCCCCACAGTCCACCACAGGGACGTCCTTCCCACTGTCAACCAAAACAACATCCTTCCCACTGTTCACAACTCACACATCTTCCCCACTGTCCACCACATGGACGTCCTTCCCACTGTCCACCACAGGGACATCCTACCCAACAGCTCACCAGAGTGTGGTCCTCCTCACTGTCCACCACAAGCACATCCTCCTGTGCACAACAGGGATGTCCTCACCACTGAACACCACAGGGACATACTTTGCATTGTCCACCACATGGACATCATTCCCACTGTCCACCAAAGTGAAGTCCTCCCTGCTGTCCACCACAGTGGCGTCCTTACCACTGTCCACCACAGGGATGTCATTCCCACTGTTCACCAGAGGGACATCTTCCCCAATGTGCACAAATGTGACATCATTTTACTGTCTAGAACAGGGATGTCCTTCCAACTGTCCACCACAGAGAGGTCCTCCCTGCTCTCCACCACAGAGACAGTCTTCCCACTGTCCACCATAGAACGTCCTTTCCACTGTCCACCACAGGTACATCCTCTCCACTGTCCACCAGAGGGACATCCTTCCCATTGTATACTACAGAGAGGTCCTTTCCACTGTCCACAACAAGGACATTCTTCCCACTGTCCACCACAGAGATGTCCTCCAAACTGTCCACCACAAGAATGTCCTCCAAACTGTCCACCACAAGGATGTCCTCCCCACTTTAAAAAGGGTCGTCCTCACCACTGTCCACCACAGGGATATTTTTCCCACTGTTCACCAGAGGGACATCATCCCCAATGTGTACAAAGGGACATCTTTTTACTGTCCACAACAGGAATGTCCTCCCCACTGTCCATCAGAGAGAGGTCCTCCCCACTGTCCACCACAGGGATGTCCTCATGTGTACCACAAGCACATCCATAAAATTGTCCACCACAGGGTCATCTTCACCAATGTCCAGCATAGTGACGTCCTTCCCACTGTTCACCACAGCGACATCCTCCTGTGCACCACAGGGACATCCTTTCCACTGTCCACCACAGGTACTTCCTACCCATTGTTCACTACAGAGTGGACATCCCCACAGTCCATCACATAACGTCTTTCCCACTGTCCACTAAAGAAACATCCTCCTCACTTTGCACCACAGGGACATCATCCCGTGTATTTAACAGTATTAACAGGGATGTACTCACAACTGTGCACCACAGAAATATTCTTTCCACTGTCCACAACAGAGATGTTCTTACCACTGTAGACCACAGTGATGTCCTCCCTGCTGTCTACCACAGGGACATTCTCCCCACTTTCCACCACAGAAACGTCCTCCCCACTGGCCACCCAAGGATGTCCTCCCCATATTCTGCCACAGAGATGTCCATCCCACTGTCCACAATGAAATTTCCTTCCCTCTGTCCACCACAGGGAGGTCCTACCAACTGTCCACCACAGGGACATCCTTTCTACAGTCCAACAAACAGATGTCCTTCCCACTGTCCACCACAGGGACATCATCCCGTGTATTTAAGGACATCCTTACCACTGTCCACAATATAATTGTCCTCAACAATATGCACAACAGGGAAGTCACCACCGCCGTCCACCACAAGAATATCCTTTGCACTGTAAACCACAGGGACATCCTACCCACTGTCCACACCAGGGAGGTCCTCCCCTCTGTCCACCACAAGAACATCCTTCTGCCTGTCCATCACAGTGATGTCCTCCCTACAGTCCTCCAAAGGGTCGTCCTTCCATTGTCGACCACAAGGACATCATTTCAATGGTCCACCACAGGGAAGTCCTCTTCAATGTCCACCACAGGGATGTCCTTTCCACTGTACACCACAGGGGCATCCTCCTGTGTACAACAGGGATGTCTTAACCACTGTCCACCACAGACATGTCCTTTGCACTCTCCATTATATGGACATCTTTCCAACTATGCACCACAGAGACATTCTCCTGTGCACAACACGGATGTCCTAACCACTGTCCACCATAGAGTTGTCCTCCGCAATATCCACCATATGGATATCCTTCCAACTATGCACCACAGGGACATTCTCCAGTGCACCACAGTAACATCCTCCCCACTGTCCACCACCGGGATGTCCTCCCCACTGTCTACAACAGGGATCTCCTTCCCAATATTTACACCAGAAAGTTCCTCCCCGCAGTCCACCAAGAGGACGTCCTCTCCACTGTCCACCACAGTGAGGTCCTCCCATCTGTGCACCACAAAAACATCCTTTCCACTGTTCACCAAAGTGATGTCCTTCCCACTGTCCACCACAGGGACATCCTCCTGTGTAACACAATGTCATGCTTACCACTGTCCACAACATGGTTGTCCTCACCAATGTCCACTACAGGGACATCCTCACGACTGTCCACCACATCAATATCCTACACACAGTAAAACAGAGGGACATCCTACACATTGTCCACCACAGGGAAGTCCTCCCCATTGTCCAAAACAGGAACATCCTTCTGCCTGTCCACTACAGTGATGGCTCCCCATTGTACACCCCAGGGACGTCCTCCTGTGCACCCAGAGATGTTCTTACCACTGTACACCAAAGAGATGTCTCCTGCACTCCCCAGTACACAGACATCCTTCTCACTGTCCATCAAAGAGACATTCTCTTGTGCACCACAATAACGTTGTTCTTACTGTCTACAAGGCCGTCATCTGCAGTGTCCCAACAGTGAAATCCTCTCTACTCTCCACCACAGTGACATCCTCCCAACTGTCCACAACAGGGATGTCCTCCCAACCAACAAACACAGTGAAGTCCTTCCCACAGTAAACAACAGGGACATCCTCCCTACTGGGCACAACACGGATGTCCTAACCACTGTCCACCACAGAGATGTCCTCCGCAATCTACACCATATGGACATCCTTCTGACCATGCACCACAAGGACGTTCTCCAGTGCACCACAGTAACATCCTCCCCACTGTCCATCACAGGGATGTACTCCCCACTGTCTACAACAGGGATGTCTTTCCCATTGTCCACCACATGGACATCCTTTTGCTGTCAACAAAAAGGACTTCTCTCCCACTGTTTACCACAGGGATGTCTTTTTAACTGTCCACCACACAAATATGTTCCCAACTGTCCACTACAAAAACATCCATCCCACTGTACACAACTTGGACGTACTCTCCACTGTCCTCCACAAGGACATCCATCCCACTGTCCACAACAGAAAGGTCCTACCCACTGTCCACCACAGGGACATTCTCCCATCTGTCCACCCCAAGGAGTTCCTCCCCCACAGTCCACCACAGGGACATCCTTCCCACTGTCCACCAATGGGACATCCTTCCCACCATCCACACACAGACATCTTCCCCACTGTCTACCACATGGACGTCATTCCCACTGTCCACCATAGGGACGCCTAGCACACAGTCCACCAGAGTGTGGTCCTCCCCACTGTCCACCACAATTACATTCTCCTGTGCACAATAGGGATGTCCTCACTGCTGTGCACGACAGGGACATACTTTGCATTGTCCACCACAGGGACGTCATTCCCACTGTCCACCGAAGTGAGGTCCTCTCTACTGTCCACCACAGGGGCATCCTTACCACTGTCCACCACAGGGATGTCCTTCCCACTGTTCACCAGAGGGATATCTTTCCCAATGTGCACAAATGTAACATGATTTTACTGTCCAGAACAGGTATGACCTTCCCACTGTCCACCACAGAGAGGTCCTCGCTGATCTCTATCACAGGGACAGTCTTCACACTGTCCACCATAGAACATCCTTTCCACTATCCACCACAGGTACATCCTCTCCACTGTCCACTAGAGGGACATCCTTCCCATTGTACACCACAGAGACATTCTTCCCACTGTCCACCACAGAGATGTCCTCTCCACTATCCACCACAAGGATGACATCCCCACTTTAAACAGGGACGTCCTCCCCACTGTCCACCACAGAGACATCCTACCCATGTCCACCACAGGGAGGTCCTCCCCAATGTCCACCATAGGGATGTACTCCCCTTGTCCACAACATGGACATCCTTCCACTATCCACAAAAGGACATTATTCCCACAGTTTAGCATAGGGATGTCCTCCCCTTTGTCCACTACAGGGATGTTCTGCACACTGTCCACCACAGTAAGATTCACCCAACCTTCCACCACAAGGAATTTTTTCCCACTGTCCATCAGAGAGAGGTCCTCCCCACTGTCCACCACAGGGATGTCTTCCTGTGTACCACAAGGACATCCATAAAACTGTCCACCACAGGGTCATCTTCACCAATGTCCAGCACAGTGACGTCTTTCCCACAGTTCACCACAGGGATATCCTCCTGTGCACAACAGGGGAATCTTGACCAATGTGCACCACAGGGACATCCTTTCCACTGTCCACCAAAGGGACATGCTCCCCAATATTCACTATAGAGTGGAACTCCTCACAGGCCACCACATAGACGTCTTTACCAATGTCCAAAAAAGATATATCCTCCTCACTTTGCACGACAGGGACATCCTCCTATGCATAACAGGGATGTACTCACAACTGTGTACCACAGGAATATTCTTTCCACTGTCCATATCAGAGATGTCCTTCTCACTGTAGACCACAGAGATGTCCTCCCTGCTGTCCACCACAGGGACATTTTTTCCACTTTCCACCACAGAAACGTCCTCCCCACTGTCCACCAAAGGTATGTCCTCCCCAAATTCTGCCACAGAGATGTCCATCCCACAGTCCACAACAGAAATGTCCTCCCCACTGTCCAACATGGTGATGTCCACCCAACTGTCCATCACATGGACATCCTTTCGCTGTCCACAAAAAGAACTTCCCTCCCAATGTTTATCACAGGGACGTCTTTCTAACTGTCCACCACACAAATATGTTACAAACTGTCCACTACAGAAACATCCATCCCACTGTACAGAACAGGGACATACTCCCCACTGTCATCCATAAGGACGTCCATCACACTGTCCACAACAGAAACGTCCTACCCACTGTCCACTACAGCGACATCGTTCCAACTGTCCACCCCAAGGAGTTCCTCCCCCATAGTCTACCACAGGGATGTCCTTCCCACTGTCCAGCAAAGGGACATCCTTCCAACTGTCCACAACACAGACATCTTCTGCACTGTCCACCACATGGAGGTTTTCCTCACTGTCCACCACAGGGACGTCCTTCCCATGGTCCACCAAAGGGACATCCTTCTCACTGTCCACAACACAGACATCTTCCCCACTGTCCACCACAGGGACGTCATTCCCACTGTCCACCAGAGGGACATCCTTTTCACTGTTCACCACAAGGAGGTCTTTCACAATGTCCACAACAGGGACGTCCTTCCCACAGTCCACAACATATATGTCCTTCCAATGTCCACCGCATGAACCTACTTCTCACTGTCCACCACAGGGAAGTCCTTTCTACTGTCTACCACAGGGATGTCCTTTACACTGTCCACCAGAGGGATGTCCTCCTCCCTGTCCACAACTGGCATGTCCTTTCCATGATCCACCACAGGGACCTCCTTCCCACTGTCCAACACAAGGAAGTCCTCTCTACTGTCCACCACAGGGATGTCCTTTCCACTGTCCACCAAAGGGACATCCTCTGCACTGTCCACAACAGGCATGTCCTTCTTACTGTCCATCACAGAAAGGTACACCCTGCTGTCCACAACATGAATATACTTCCCAATGTCTATTAATGATGTCCACTCCTATGTCCACCACAGAGACGTCCTTTCCACTGTGCACCACATGGTGTTTCTCACCACTGTACACTAGAGGGACATGCTTCCCACTGTCCACCACTCAGAGATCCTTCCCAATGTCCAACTCATGGACGTCCTTCCCACAATCCAAAACATAAATGCCCTCCCCACTGTCCAAAACATAAACCTTCTTCCCACTGTTCACCACAGAAAGGTCCTCTCTACTGTCCAAAACAGGGATGTCCTTACCACTGTCCACCTAAGTGACGTCCTTTCCTCTGTAGACAAGAGGGACATTCTTCCAACATTTCACCACAAGGAGGTCTTTCCCAATGTCCACAATAGAGATGTTCTTCCAACAGTCCACAACATAAATATCCTTCCCACTGTCCACCACAGGGACCTCCTTCCCACTGTCCACCACAGGGAGGTCCTCTCTACAGTCCATCAAAGTGATGTCTAATCCACTGTCCACCACAGTGACATCCTCCCCACTTTCCACAACAGGGATGTTCTTTCCACTGTCCACAACAGGGATGTCCTCCCCAGTGTCTACCACAGGAACTTACTACCCACTGTCCAATACAGGAACATCCTACCCACTGTCTACCACAGGGAGGTCTTCCCCAAATCCACCACAGGTAGGTCCTCTCCACTGTCCACGTAAGTGATGTCCTCCCCTCTGTCCACAAGACGGACATTCTTCCCATAGTTCACTACAAGGAGGTCTTTTCCAATATCCCGAACAAAGATGTTCTTTCCACAGTCTACAACATAAATGTCCTTCCCACTGTCTACAACAGGGACATCCTCCTGTCTACTGAAAGGACATCCTGCCCACTGTCCACAACATGGTTGTACTCAACAATATGCACTACAGGGAATTCCTCACTGTCGTCCACCACATGAATATACTCCGCACTGTAAACCACAGGGACATCTTACCCACTGCCCACCACAGTGAGTTCCTCCCCTCTGTCCACAACAGGAGCATCATTCTGCCTGTCCACCACAGTGATGTCCTCCCCACTGTCCTCCAAAGGGACGTCCTTCTGACTGTCGAAAACAAAGATGTCCTTTCAACGGTCCATCACAGGGAAGTCCTCTTCACTGTCCACCACAGTTATGTCCTTCCCACTGTACACCACAGGGACATCCTCTTGTGCACAACAGGGATGTTCTTCCTATTGTACACCCCAGAGATATCCTCTGCACTCCCCACTACAAGGACATCCATCTCACTGTCCATCAAAGAGACATTCTCTTGTGCACCCCAGAAATGTTGTTCTTACTGTCTACAAGGCCGTCATCTGCACTGTCCCAACAGTGAAATCCTCTCTACTCTCCACCACAATGACATCATCAAAATTGTCCACAACAGGGATGTCCTCCCAACTATCAAACACAGTGAAGTCCTTCCCACTGTAAACAACATGGACATCCTCCCCACTGGGCACAACAGGGATATCCTAACCACTGTCCACCACAGAGATGTCCTCCGCAATCTAAACCATATGGACATCCTTCAGACTATGCACCACAAGGACGTTCTCCAGTGCACCACAGTAACATCCTCCCCACTGTCCACCACAGTGAAATCCTCCCCACTGTCCACCACAGGTATGTCCTTCCCATTGTCCACCACAAGGATGTCCTCCCCACTGTCTACAACAGGGATGTCCTTCCCACAATTCAAAACAGAAAGGTCCTCCCTGCTGTCCACCACAGGGACGTCCTTCCCTCTGTCTACCTCAGTGATATCCTCCCCTCAGACCATAACAGAAATTTCCTTCCCACTTTCCACCACAGGGACATCCTCCTCACTGTCCACAAGATTGTCATCCTTCCCACTGTCCACCAAAAGGTCTTTCCCAATGTCCACAACAGGGATGTCCTTCCCACAGTCCACACCATATATGTCCTTCCAATGTCCACCACAGGGACCTACTTCCCACTGTCCACCACAGGGAAGTCCTCTCTACTGTCCACCACAGGGATGTCCTTTCCACTGTTCACCACAGGGATGTCCTCCACACTGTCCAAAACAGGCATGTTTTTTTTTTCAATCTCCACCACAGGGATCTCCTTTCCACTGTCCACCTCAGGGAAGTCCTCTCTACTGTCCACCACAGGGATGTCATTTCCACTGTCCATCACAGGGATGTTCACCACACTGTCCACAACAAGCATGTCCTTCCCACTGTCCACCACAGAAACGTACACCCTGCTGTCCACAACAGGAACGTACTTCCTAATGTCCACCTCAATGATGTCTTTTCCTCTGTCCACCACAGGGACGTCCTTCCCATTGTACATCACATGGTGGTGCTCACCACTGTCTACCAGAAGGACATGCTTGCCACTGTACAACACATGGAAGTCTTTCCCAATGTCCATAATATGTACATCCTTGCCACAATCCACAACATAAATGTCCTTCCCACTCTCCACCACAGGGACCTCCTTCCCACTGTTCACCACAGAGAGGTCCTCTCTACTATCCACCACAGGTATGTCCTTACAACTGTCCTCCTAAGTGACAACCTTTCCTCTCTCCACCAAATGGACATCCTTCCCACTGTCTACCACAGTGAGTTCCTCCCCAATGTCCACCAGAGAGACATCTTTGTCACTGTTCACCACAAGGAGGTCTTTACCAATGTCCACAACAGGGACATCCTTCCCACAGTCCACAACATTTATGTCCTTCCAATGTCCATCACAGGGACCTCCTCACTGTTCACCACAGGGAAGTTCTCTCTACTGTCCACCACAGGGATGTCCTTTCCACTGTCCACCAGAGTGATGTCCTCTGTCCTGTCCACAAGAAGCATGTCCTTTCCATGGTCCACCACAGGGACCTCCTTCCCACTGTCTACCACAGGGAAGTCCTCTCTATTGTCCACCACAGACATGTTCTTTCCACTGTCCACCAAAGGGACCTCCTCTGCACTGTCCTCAACAGGCATGTCCTTCCCACTGTCCACCACAGAAAGGTACACCCTGATGTCCACAACAGAAACAAAGTACTTCACAATGTACACTAAATAATGTCCCCTCCTATGCCCACCACAGAGATGTCCTTCCCACTGTGCACCACATGGTGTTTTCCCCCACTGTCCACGTGAGGGACATGCTTCCCACTGTACATCACGTGGAGGTCCTTCCCAATGTCCACAACATGGACGTCCTTCCCACAATACACAACATAAATGTCCTCTCCACTGTCCAACACATGGACCTTCTTACCACTGTTCAACACAGAAAGGTCCTCTCTACTCTCCACCACAGGGATGTCCTTACCACTGTCCAAACCAGTGACATCCTCCCCACTGTCCACAACAGTGATGTCCTTTCCAATGTCCACCACAGAAAGGTCCTCCCCACTGTCCTCCACAAGGATGTCCTTACCACTGTCCACCAAAGTGATATTCTCCCCTCTGTCCACAAGAGGGACATTCTTCCCACAGTTTACCACAAGGAGTTCTTTCCCAATGTCCACAACAGAGATGTTCTTCCCCCAGTCCACAACAGAAATGTCCTTCCCACTGTCCACCACAGGGACCTCCTTCATACTGTACACCACAGTGAGGTACTCTCTACTGTCCTTCACGTGATGTCCTTTCCAGTCTCCACCACAGGGATGTCCTCCCCAGTGTCCACCACAGGAATGTACTACCCACTGTTCAATAATGGGACATCCTACCAACTGTCTACAACAGGGAAGTCCTCCCCAATCTCCACCACAGGTAGGTCCCCTCCACTGTCCACCTAAGTGACGCCCTCCCCTCTGTCCACAAGAGGGACATTTTTCCTGCAGTTCAGCACAAGGAGGTCATTCTCAATGTCCACAACAGAGAAGTTCTTCCCACAGTCTACAACATAAATGTCCTTCCCACTGTCCACCACAGGCACATCCTACTGTGTACTGAAAGGACATCCTGCCCACTGTTCACAACATGGTTGTCCTCAAGAATATGCACTACAGGGAAGTCCTCACCAGCATCCACCATACGAATATCCTCCGCACTGTAAACCACAGAGACATCCTACACACTGTCCACCACAGGGAGGTCCTCCCCTCTGTCCACCACAGGGACATCCTTCTGCCTGTCTACCACAGTGATGTCCTCCCTACTGTACTCCAAAGGGATGTCCTTCCCACTGTCCACCACAGGGATGTCCATCACACTGTCCACAACAGGCATGTCCTTCCCACTGTCTATCACAGAAAGGTACACACTGATGTCCACAACAGGAACATACTTCCTAATGTCCACCTCAATGATGTCCTTTCCTCTGTCCACCACAGGAACGTCCTTCTCACTGTACACCACATGGTGTTGCTCCCCACTGTCTACCAGAAGGACATGCTTGCCACTGTAGAACACACGGAGGTCTTTCCCAATGTCCACAATATGTACATCCATCCTACAATCCACAAAATAAATGTCCTTCCCACTCTCCATCACAGGGACCTTCTTCCCACTGTTCACCACAGGGAGGTCCTCTCTACTATCCATCACAAGGATGTCCTGACGATCTCCCCTCTCTCCTCCACAGGGACATCCTTCCCACTGTCTACCACAGGTATTTCCTCCCCAATGTCCACCAGAGAGACATCATTCCCACTGTTCACCACAAGGAGGTCTTTACCAATGTCCACAACAAGGATGTCCTTCCCACAGTCCACAACATATATGGCCTTCCAATGTCCATCACAAGGACCTCCTTCTCACTGTCTACCACAGGGAAGTCCTCTTTACTGTCTACCACAGGGATGTCCTTTCCACTGTCCACCACATGGATGTCCTCCGCCCTGTCCAGAACAGGCATGTCCTTTCCATGGTCCACCACAGGGACCTCCTTCCCACTGTCTACCACAGGGAGGTCCTCTCTACTGTCCACCACAGGGATGTCCTTTCCACTGTCCTCCAATGGAACGTCCTCCACACTGTCCACAACAGGCATGTCCTTCCCACTGTCCATCACAGAAAGGTACACCTTGCTGTCCACAACAGGAACATACTTCCCAATGTACACTAAATGATGTCCTCTCCTATGTCCACAACAGAGACGTCCTTCCCACTGTGCACCACATGGTGTTTCTCCCCACTGTCCACAAGAGGGACATGATTCCCTCGGCCCATTACATGGAGGTTCTTCCCAATGTCCACAACATGGATGTCCTTCCCACAATCCACAACATAAATGTCCTCCCCACTGTCCAACACATGGACCTTATTACCACTGTTCACCACAGAAAGGTCCTCTCTATTGTCCACCACAGGGTTGGCCTTACCACTGTCCAAACCAGTGATATCATCCTTTCTGTCCACAACAGGGATATCCTTCCCACTTTCCACCACATAAAGGTTCTACCCACTGTCCACCACAAGGATGTCCTTACCACTGTACACCTAAGTGACGTCCTCCCCTCTGTCCACAAGAGGAACATTCTTCCCACAGTTCACCACAAGGAGGTCTTTCCCAATATCCAAAACAGAGATGTTCTTCCCACAGTCCACAACATAAATGTCCGTCCCACTGTCCACCACAGGAAGGTCCTCTCTACTGTCCATCAAAGTGATATCCTTTCCACTGTCCACCAGAGGGATGTCTTCCACACTGTCCACAACAGGGATGTTCTTTGCACTGACTACAACAGGGACGTCCTCCCCAGTGTCCACCACAGGAACCTACTACCCACTGTCCACCACAGGGACGTCCTACCCACTGTCTACCACAGGGAGGTCCTCCCCAATTTTCACCACAGGTAGGTCCTCTCCACTGTCCACCACAGGGACGTCATTTCAACTGTACACCACAGAAATATTCTTCCCACTGTCCACAACAGGTAAGTCCTTCCCTCTGTCCACCACAGAGACATTATACCTACTGCCCTCCCCAGGAACATACTACCCACTGTCTACCACAGGGATGTCCTTCCCACTGTCCACCAAAGGGACGTTCTTCCCACTATCCAACAAAGGTACATCTTTCAACTGTCCACCACAGACACATCTTCCCCACTGTCCACCACAGGGACATCCTCCCCACCTACCACTACAAGGACGTCTTTCATACAGTCCACCATAGAGAAGTCCTAACTGTTGTCCACCAAAGGGACGTCCTTCCTACTGTTCACCACAGGGACACCCTCCAAATTGTCCACCACAGTGACATCCTTTTCACTTTTCACTACTGGGAAATCCTACCCATTTTGCACAACAGGGACATTTTCCTGTGCACAACAGGGATATCCTCACCACTGTGCACCACAGGGACATCCTCCTTTGCACCCCAGGGATATCAGCAACACTCTCCACCCCAGAGATGTCCTCTGCACTCTCCACGACTGGGACATGCTCTCCACTGTCCACCAAAGAAACGTCTTTCCCACTGTTCACCATAGGGATGTTATCCCAAATGTCCAACACAGAAAAGTCCTCTTAAATGTCCACCACAGGGATGTCCTTCCCCTGACCTCCACAGGGATGTCCTGTCCACTGTCCACCAGAGGGATATCCTTCCCACTGTTCACCACAAGGAGGTCCTTCCCAATATTGACAAAAGGGACTTCCATCTTATTGTCCACAACATAAATGTTCTTCCCACTGTCCACCTCAGTATGTTTCTTCCTACTGTTCACCACAGAGATGTACTTTCCACTGTCCACCAAAGGGACATTTTCCTTTGCACCAGAGAAACTTTATCACCACTGTCCACCACAGAAACGTCCTCATCACTGGACACCACTGTGATGTCCTTTCCACTTTCCACCATGCGGAGGTCCTCTCCACTGTCCACCACAGAGACATCCTTTCCACTGTTCACCACAGGGATGTCCTTCCCAATATCCACGACAGGGTGGTCATCACCACTCACCACATCACGGAAGTCCTTTCCACTCTCCACCACAGAAACAACCTCATCACTGTCTATCACAGGGACATCTTTACCAATGTTCACCACAGGGGTGTCCTTCACACTTTCCACCACAATTAAGTCCTCTCAGTTATCCAAAACAGAAATGTCCTCCCAACTGTCCACCACAGGAACGTCCTACTTACTGTCCACCACAGAGAGAACCTCCCCACTGTCTACAACAGAAATGTCCTCCCTATTGTCCACCACATGGACATCCTTTCTCTGTCCTCAAAATGGACTTCCTTCTCACTGTTTACCACAGGGACATCTTTCTAACTGTCCAACACACAAATATGTTTCCAACTGTCAGCTACAGAAACATCTATCCCACTTTACACAGCAGAAACACACTCCCCACTGTCCTTCACAAGGATGTCCATTCCACTGTCCACAACAGAAAGGTCATACACACTGTCCACCACAAGAACATTCTTTCAACTCTCCACCCCAAGTAGTTCCTCCCCCACACTCAACCACAGGGATGTCCTTCCCACTGTCCACCAAAGGGACATCCTTCCCAGTGTCCACAACACAGACAACTTCCCCACTATCCACCACATGGATGTCCTTCCCACTGTCCAACATAGGGATGTCCTACCCCACAGTACACCAGAGTGTGGTACTCCTCTCTGTCCACCACAAGGACATCCTCCTGTGCACAAGAGGTTCCATCCGCACTCCATCAAGACTCGAAATCCGGATTTGCAATTGCTGCTGTACCTGGTCCAACTTCTCATTCCACTTTCCTTTTAAATAAGCAGAAATATTATGGCTTTAAGTAAATGCATCATTCACAAATCTCAGAGGTGTAATACCTGGATGTGGGGCTGCTGACACACAGCTTATTTGAACCACATCTGTGAGCTGCTTCACATGGGCTCGGAGCCAATCAAGTCTCTGATTGACCAAAGTCTATTTTAAGTCTCCATAATGATGTACTGAGATGGGCACAAAGGTAGGCACATGCACAACCAAGGCTAGGTCTAGTGATCTATTTTAGCATTGTGCTAAAAAGCATGTAACATTTTTACAATCCAAGATATTAGAATTATTCTGAAAGTTGGATAGCATAAAGAAAAACGAAGGGTCTACACATACCAACACCGATTTTGCAGATGTATTCCCAAAACACCTTATTAATATTTAATGTTATTTAAATGGCTAGAGATATTAAATCTTGTAGCCGAAACATTTTGCACTTTATGAAACATATTTAACAAGACAAAGGCAGATATACCCCTTTTTAACATTTAAAACAGTGGCTACAACACATAATTTAATTGTGTTGAAGCAAGATAAACTCAAGAAAATATACATATGATTTAATTTAGGACTTACATCCCTTTGAAAACATTAAATAAAGGATTTAAATCTTCCTATGGTAAGCTTAAGATGAGGTTTTAGTCAATTAATATCTCTTAACAACTTTTAAAATCACTAAGAGCAAATCAAGATTAAAAGTAAACTATTTTCCTTTGCATGTACACTCACAAGCCAGAAGATGGCGTTAGATCCCCACCACAAATGGTTGTGAGACACCACGTGGCCGCTGGGAGTTTAGCCTTTATATTTTTTAAATTAAGTCCAGCCTTTAAAGGCTGAGCTATTTCTAAAGCCAAATTGACTCAAACATTGAAAGACACTGTCTTTGAATCCTTTTTTGGAGTAACAAGTATTTTAAAAATATTTTTAAAGCTCGTTATATTGAAGCAATAGCTTGCAGAAAAAATTCCTTTAAAGAAATCTACTAATAAAATATAATACACACCAAAAGATTTAACCTCTTACCCTTTTGTATTAAAGCAACAACAAAATTTGTATATATATATAAAATGTAAAACATTAACCATTTTTTGAAGCAATTATTTTTAACAAATATCGCTTCATGGGCTCTTAAAAATTATGAATAAATTTACTATCTGTAAACCTTTCTCCTTTACCAGAAATGTAAAGGGATGGTAAAAAAATATTTTTTATGTAAACATTTACTGAAATGGTAGCTGGAGAAGACAAGTTATGTTGTATAAATCTTAAATTTGAACTTTATTTTGGATTAATTTAATAACCAATCTTTTTTGTCCCATGAGAATATCGGATAAAAGCCAATCTTATTCTCTAATAATTGTTATACATATTAAAGGAATCTAAGGCATCTCGTTTTTAACAACTTTGAATATAAAGGAATTAAAATAATTTGAACCATATTTTATAAGCACATTTCTTTAGACTCAGAACAAAAGCTGCTGGGCTTTTTCTGGGTGCAGCCTGCATGCCTTAATTTAAATGTAAATGCACTAAACCTCCCTCTGCCTGCGCGCAGTCCCGAACTGAGCGATTTTGCTTTTAATTAAAACCTTAAATTTGAACTAAAAGCCTCTGGAACAGTTTAAGATCTGACCAAAGCCACAGTGATATACTCATTCACAATTGGCAGGAGAGTCAGAGCTGAAATCTTGTGATCCAGCTTCCTTCTTTACGATCTTCAGACAGTTCCAGCTCCGCCTCCTGTGCCGCGCCTGCACCTTGGGGGACGGCATTGCCAGCTCCGCCATCATGGCCTCGCTCCTGAAGGCGAGAGGAGCTGAAGGACGGATGGACTGAAGCGGGCCCACCCCGGGCTATAGAATTCGGCTCCCGCTGCTGAGAGCTGCCCGCGCTGCCATTGTCGCCGCCGCTGCCATGTGCCACGGGCCCAAATTAAATTGTTTTCACCTGTGGAATAAGCACAAATAGCCCCTCTCCCCGGCCCGCAAAACATGCCTAGGCAATCTCGCAGCCTCCCGTTCCCACGAGAGGCGGCTGCACGTTTCGCCGCGGCATTTTCAAAAATCCTTTGTTGTTTTAAGCTCGCACTATCTCTCTCCTCTGCCTGTCTGTGCCTCCCAAGTGCTGGGATTAAAGGCGTGCACCACCACCGCCCACTTGCTTTGTCTGCCGCATGTAGCAGAACTCAGACACTCTCTCAAAGACTCTTTTACAAAGGCGGATTCCTTTTTCCAACCTTCTCCCACCTGCAGGTGGTTCCATGGACTCTGCAGCAGTCCGTGTTCCCTTTGAACACTCCCTTTTATCACCAGGCCTTTTTTGTAGCCTGCCAACACACTTTAGTTCTGATATGTCTGAGTAGCCATAAAACAATTGTAATATAAGCAAGAGTTTAATTAATGAAGTGGCCGCGGTGGATTTAAATCCGCTTGTCAAGATTTCTACTTCAGACATAACTTCTAAAGGGTGTACCTCATACAGCCACAGTTTTTTAACCTTCCTCGAAGCTCGGGGTCCCTCCGCTGCGCGTAGAAATTTCTGCCGCCTGGAGATACCGCGCGTGGGTTTTGCGTGCGTGGAAATTCCGCGCGCCTGGAATTTCCACGCTCCTGGAATTTTCCCGGGTTTCGGCACCAGATCTAACGTGCCCCCCTGAGCCTTGCATCCCTGGGAGAGAAAGCACGAGACGCAGAGATCGGGTAGTTACTGCAAAACGAGGCTTTTAATCTGTCTCACACACGTGGGAAAATGCGGAGAGGCGCGGAAGGGGAGAGCTGAGGAAGGGGTCTCGCTTAAGTACAGTCTAGAGTGACGTATTCATTTCTGATTGGCTGTTCGCTCACCACCCAATATTACGCCTCGGGATAGGCCAGTGACTTGGCACTCTTTCTGCCTAGCAGCTGCGCAGAATAATTGTTTACTGCTGGAGAAACACAAGGCCAACGCCATCTTGGAAAATTCAAATGTGTAGCCACTGAAATAGCGGCTCACTACAGTCCACCACAGGGATGTCCTTCCCACTGTTCACCAGAAGGACATCTTCCCCAATGTGCACAAAAGGGACATCCTTTTCTTGTCCAGAACAGGGATGTCCTTCTCACTATCTCCCACAGAGAGGTCCTCCCTGCTCTCCACCACAGGGACAGTCTTCCCACTGTAAACCATAGAACGTCCTATCCACTATCCACCACAGTTACATCCTCTCCACTGTCCACCAGAGGGACATCCTTCCCATTGTACACCACAGAGAGGTCTTTTACACTGTCCACCACAGGGACATACTTCCCACTGACCACCACAAGGATGTTCTCTCCAATTTAAACAGGGATGTTGTCCCCACTGTCCAGCACGAAGACATCCTACCCATGTCCACCACAGGGAGGTCCTCCCCAATGTCCACCATAGGGTTGTACTCCCCTTGTCCAAAACATGGACATCTTTCCACTGTCCACATAAAGGACATTATTCCCACAGTTTAGCACAGGGATGTCCTCTTCACTGTCCACTACAGGGACGTTCTACACACTGTGACCACAGGGAGGTCCACCCAACTGTCCACCACAGGGATTTCCTCACCACTGTACATCAGAGAGAGGTTCTCCCCACTATCCACCACAGGGATGTCCTCCTGTGTACCACAAGGACATGCATAAAACTGTCCTCCACAGGGTCATTTTCACCAATGTCCAGCACAGTGACGTCCTTCCCACTGTTCACCACAGGGATATCCTCCTGTGCACAACAGGGACATCCTGAACAATGTGCACCACAGGGACATTCTTTCCACTGTACACCACAGGGACATCCTCCCCAATGTTCACTACAGTGTGGACCTCCCCACAGTCCACCACATGGACGTCTTTCCCACTGTCCACCAAAGGGACATCCTCCTCACTTTGCACCACAGGGACATCCTCCTATGCACAAAAGTGACGTCTTCACAACTGTGCACCTTAGGAATATTCTTTCCACTGTCCACTACAGAGCTGTCCTTTCACTGTAGACAACAGAGATGTCCTCCCTGCTGTCCACCACAGGGACATTCTTCCCACTTTCTACTGCAGAAACGTGCTCCCTTCTGTCCAACAAAGGGATGTCCTCCCCATATTCCACCACAGAGATGTCCATTCCACTGTCCACAACAGAAATGTCCTCTCCACTGACCACCAAAGAAAGGTCTTCCCAACTGTACATCAAAGGGCCATCCTTTCCACGGTCCACCAAAAAAATGTCCTTCCCACTGTACACCACAGGGACATCCTCCTGTGTACTACAAGGACATCCTTACCACTGTCCACAACATGGTTGTCCTCAACAATATGCACTACAGGGAAGTCATCACCACCATCCACCACAGGATTATCCTCCACACTGTAAACCACAGGGACATCCTACCCACTGCCCACCAGAGAAAGGTACTCCACTCTGTCCACCACAGGGACATTTTTCTGCCTGTCCACCACAGTGATGTCCTCCCCAGTGTCCTCCAAAGGGACATCCTTAACACTATCGACCACAAGAATGTCATTTCAGAGGTCCACCACAGGGAAGTCCTCTTCACTGTCCACCACAGGGATGTCCTTCCCACTGTACACCACAGGGAAATCCTTCTGTGCACATCAGGGATGTTCTTACCACTG
This sequence comes from Arvicanthis niloticus, assembly GCF_011762505.2. Lineage (NCBI taxonomy): Eukaryota > Metazoa > Chordata > Mammalia > Rodentia > Muridae > Arvicanthis > Arvicanthis niloticus. The sequence continues at coordinate 76,019,129 of NC_047671.1, forward strand.
TCCACCCCAGAGATGTCTTCTGCACTCCCTACTACAAGGACATCCTTCTCACTGTCCACCAAATCGACATTCTCTTGTGCACCACAGGAGCTTTGTCCTTACTGTCCATAGGAGTGTCATCCACGCTGTCCACTACAGTGAAATCCTCTCAACTCTCCAACACAGGGACATCCTCCCAAATTTCCACAACAGGGATGTCCTCCCAACTATCAAACACAGCGAAGTCCTTCCCACTGTAAACAACAGGGACATCCTCCACACTGTGCACCACAGGGGCATCCTCCTGTGCACAACAGGGATGTCCTAAACACTGTCCACCACAGAGATGTCCTCTGCACTCTCCACCATATGGACATCCTTCCAACTATGCACCACAGGGACACTCTCCAGTGCACCACAGTAACATCCTCCCCACTGTCCATCACAGTGAAATCCTCCCCACTGTCCACAACCGGGATGTCCTCCACACTGTCTACAACAGGGATGTCCTTCCCACTATTCACACCAGAAAAGTCCTCCCCACTCTCCACAAAGAGGACATCTTCCCACTGTCCACCTCAGTGATATCCTCTCCTGAGATCATAACAGAGATGTCCTTCCCACTTTCCACCACAAGGAGGTCCTGCCCACTGTCCACCAGAGGCACACCCTTCGCACTGTCCACCACAAAGAGGCCTTCCCCAATGTCCACAACAGGAACATCCTTCTGCCTGTCCACAACAGTGATATCCTCCCCACTGTACACCTCAGGATATCCTTCTGTGCACAATAGGGATGTTCTTGCCACTGTACACCCCAGAGATGTTTTTTGCACTCCCCACTATGAAGACATCCTTATCACTGTCCACCAAAGAGACATTCTCTTGTGCACCACAGGAACATTGCTCTTACTGTCTACAAGGCCGTCATCTGCACTGTTCACCACAGTGAAATCCTCTCAACTCTCCACCAGTGACATCCTCCCAACTGTCCACAACAGGGATTTCCTCCCAACTATCAAACACAGTGAAGTCCTTCCCACTGTAAACAACAGGGACATCCTCCATACTGGGCACAACAGGGATGTTCTAACAACTGTCCACCACAGAGATGTCCTCCGCACTCTTTAGCATATAGACATTCTTCTGACTATGCACCACAAGGATGTTCTCCATTGCACCACAGTAACATCCTCCCGACTGTCCACCACAGAAATGTCCTCACCACTGTCTACAATAGGGATGTCCTTCCCATTGTCCACCACATGGACATCCTTTTGCTGTCCACAAAAAGTACTTCCCTCCCACTGTTTACCACAGGGACATCCTTCCCACTGTCCACCATAGAGAGCTCCAACCCACTGTCCATCACAGGGATGTCATACCCACTGACCACCAAAGGGATGTCCTTCCCACAGCCCACCACAGGGACATTCTTCCAACTGTCCACCACACGGACATCCTTCCCACTGCCTATCACATGGAAGTCCTCACCACTGTCTACCACAGGGATGTCCTTCCCACTGTCCATCAAATGGACGTTCTTCCCACTGTCCACCACACTGACATCTTCCAAATTGTCCACCACAGTGACATCAATCCATAGTCTACCATGGAGACATAAACCCTACTGTCCACCACAGTGTTGTTTCCTCACTCTCCACCACAGGGTTGTCCTTATCAATGTCCACCACTGGGGTGTTATTTCCTACTGTTAAAGAGAGGGATATCCTCTCTACTGTGCACAACAGGGACATCTTCCAGTGCACACCAGGGACGTCATCATCAGTGTTCACCCCAGTGATGTCCTCTGAACTCTCCACAGCAGAGAAATTCTTCCTACAGTCCACCAAAGAGACGTTCTCCTGTGTACTACAGAAATGTTCTCACCACTGTTCACCACAGGGATGTCCACCCCACTGTCCACCACAGGAACATCCTTTTCACTGTTCACCACAGGGACGTCCTTTCCACTGTCCACCACAGAAATATCCTCCCCACTGTCCACAACAGGATTGTACTTCCCACTGTCCACCATGAAGACGTTCTACCCACTGCCCTCCACAGGGACGTCCTACCCACGGTCTCACACAGAGACGTTCTTTTCACTGTCCACCAAAAAGACGTCCTTCCTACTGTCCACCAAAAGTACATCTTTCAACTGTCCACCACAGACACATTCTCCCCACTCTCCACCACAAGGACGTCCTTCATACAGTCCACCATAGAGAAGTTCTCCCTGTTGACCACCATAGGGACGTCCTTCCCACTGTCTACCACAGGGACATCCTCCAAATTGTCCACCACAGTGACACCCTTTTCACTGTTCACCACTGGGATATCCTACCCACTTTGCACAACAGGGACATTTTCCTGTGTACAATAGGGATATCCTCACCACCGTGCACCACAGGGACATCCTCCTTTGCACCCCAGGGATGTCAGCAACACTCTCCACACCAGAGATGTCCTCTGTACTCTCCACACCTGGGACATTCTCTCCACTATCCACCAAAGAAACGTATTTCCCACTATTCAGCACAGGGATGTCATCCCAAATGTCCAACACAGAAAAGTCCTCTTCACTGTCCAGCACAGGGATGTCTTTCCCCTGTCCACAACAGAGATGTCCTCTCCAGTGTCCACCAGAGGGATATCCTTCCCACTGTTCACCACAAGGAGGTCCTTCCCAATATCGACAACAGGGACTTCCTTCCCACTGTCCACAATATAAATGTTCTTCCCACTGTCCACCACAGTGTGTTTCTCTCTACTGTCCACCACAAAGATGTACTTTCCACTATCCAACAAAGGTACATTTTTCTTTGCACCAGAGAAACTTCCTCACCACTGTCCACCACAGATATGTCCTCACCACTGTCTACCACTGTGACATCCTTTCCACTTTCCATCATGAGGAGGTCTTCTCCACTGTCCACCACAGAAACATCCTTTCCACTGTTCACCACAGGTACGTCCTTCCCAATATCCACGATAGGGAGGTCCTCACCACTGTCTACATTGGGGACGTCTTTTCCACTGTCCACCACAGAAACATCTTCATCACTGTCTATCACAGGGACATCTTTACCACTGTCCACCACAGAGACGTCCTCCCTGCTGTCCACCACAGGGGCGTCCTTCACATTTTCCACCACAATTAAGTCCTCTCAGTTATCCAAAACAGAAACATCCTCCCCACTGTCCACCACAGGAATGTCCTACTTACTGTTCACCACAGAGAGAACCTCCCCACTGTCTACAACTGGGACGTCCTTCCCATTGTCCACCACATGGACATCCTTTCTCTGTCCCCAAAAAGGACTTCCTTCCCACTGTTTACCACAGGGACGTCTTCCTAACTGTCCACCACACAAATATGTTCCCAACTGTCCACTACAGAAACATCCATCCAACATTACACAACAGAAACATATTCCCCACTGTCCTCCACAAGGACGTCCTTTCCACTGTCCACAACAGAAATGTCCTACACACTGTCCACCATAGGGACGTCCTTCCCACTGTCCACCCCAAGGAGTTCCTCCCCCACAGTCCACCACAGGGACTTCCTTCCCACTGTCCACCCCAATGAGTTCCTCCCCCACAGTCCAAACCACAGACAACTTCCCTACTATCCACCACATGGATGTCCTTCCCACTGTCCAACACAGGGATGTACTACCTCACAGTCCACCAGAGTGTGGTCATTCCCATTGTCCACCATAGTGAGGTCCTCCCTGCTGTCCACCACAGGGGCATTTTTACCACTGTCCACCACAGGGTCCTCCTTACCACTGTCCACCACAGAAACATCCTCTCCATTGCCTACCACAGGGAAGTCCTCCCAACTGTTCACCAGAGGGACATCTTCCCCAATGTGCACAAAAGGGACATCCTTTTCCAGTCCAGAACAGGGATGTCCTTCTCACTATCCCCCACAGAGAGGTCCTCCCTGCTCTGCACCACAGGGACAGTCTTCCCACTGTAAACCATAGAACATCCTATCCTCTATCCACCACATGTACATCCTCTCCACTGTCCACCAGAGGGACGCCCTTAACATTGTACACCACAGAGAGGTCCTTTCCGCTGTCCACCACTGGGACATTGTTCCCAATGTCCACCACAGAGATGTCCTCCCCACTGTTCACCACAAGGATGCCCTTCCCAATTTAAACAGGGATGTCCTCTTGACTGTCCACCAGAAAGAAATCCTACCCATGTCCACCACAGGGAGGTCCTCCCTACTGTCCACCATAGGGATGTACTCCCCTTGTCCACAACATGGACATCCTTCCACTGTCTACAAAAAGGACATTATTCCCACAGTTTAGCGCAGGGATGTCCTCCCCACTGTCCACCACAGGGATGTTCTACACACTGTGAACACAGGGAGGTCCACCCAACTGTCCACAATAGGAATTTCCTCCCAACTGTCCATCTTAGAGATGTCCTCCCCATTGTCCACCACAGGGACATCCTCCTGTGTACTACAAGGACATCCTTACCACTGTCCACAACATGGTTGTCCTAAACAGTATGCACTACAGGGAAGTCGTCACCACATTACACCACACAAATATCCTTGGCACTGTAAACCACAGAGACATCCAACCCACTGTCCACCACAGGGAGATCCTTCTGCCTGTCCACAACAGCGATGTCCTCCCCACTGTCCTCCAAAGGGACATTCTTCCCACTGTCAAACACAAGTCCTTCATTTCAACGGTCCACCACAGGGAAGTCCTCTTCACTGACCACCACAGGGATGTCCTTTTCACTGTACACCACAGGGACATCCTCCTGTGCACAACAGGGATGTTCTTACCACTGTCCACCCCAGAGATGTCTTCTGCACTCCACACTACAAGGACATCCTTCTTACTCTCCACCAAATCGACATTCTCTTTTTTAAAATTTTTTTATTAGATATTTTATTTACACTTCAGATGCCATCCACTTTCCCCATTCCCCCCTTAGAAAACCCCTAACCTATACCCCCTTTTCCTTTTTGCATTTATACATTTTTTAAAAAATAATGTTAATCATAAGAGTTATAAGTTTGGAATTGTTCAATCAGAGGTGTAACCCACTGACCAACCTAGATATAACAACTATCATTGACTGGTGGAGATACATGAATATCTGCCTCCCTGTCTCCCCCCTCTTTCTCTCTTTCATCACCTAGCTTCTCCTCTCCTTCTTCTACTCCTCTTCTTACTCCTTTTCTTCCTCTCAGTACTCCTCCTACCTTAGCTCCTCATACACATCACCCTTCCTGTTAAAATGAAACTTTTCTCTCAAAATACAATTAGAGCATAATTATGCCAATTTGTACCAGTGAGGTACAAGATAGTCCTAATACCCCGTCCATCCTTTTGTTGACTAACCAGCACCTCTGTCATCTATCCTAACTAAAACATTTAGTTCTGAACCTGGCTTTAGGATGAATGTCAGCTGCCGACCATCCACTCAAATCTTTTCTCTTACGGTAAATAGCTATAAGTTTTCAATCCCGTCAGAAATCCAGAATGACTGAGTTAACTATAATTGTGGGAAGCACAAAGCATAGCTTCTAAAACTTAGCCAATTTATAGAGACCTCTGAACACTTGAAAAGCCCCTATACTACCGAACGTTGGAGCATCAAATCTTCAGCCTTCTGGCCCAGAATGATCTGACAGACCTTGGTGATGCAGGATTATTAAGGACTGATTACTCTGTCTAGGCAGATATAATCAGTTGACTATTCTTCATGTGTGTCCTTTTCTGGACAGTAATTTGTCTGTAGATGGAAAGAGGCAATTCTTGCCTAGTGGCTGTTACCACACAACTGGAGTAACTCCAAGGATGCTCAATTTCTTCTTAGAATCCACGACAGGAAGCTGTCAGGAGCAGACAGGTCTCTAATCAATATGAACATTAATATAAAAATATTTGTAGCGTCAGTTCTATGGACTTCTGATGTTTTGAAAACCAACTATCCATGTAAGGTAACCTGGCCTGTTGTCTGTTCACTCCTCTCAGCTATTTCTAAATAAAATATGGAAAACACCCTAACAATAAACTCAAAAATATGAATTTGCTATAGTCCCTTAACTCATAGGTACCGTCCCAAATAAGTTAAAAAAGGGCTGGGTATAGGCATTGTATTCCTAATGTGTTATACAGGCACAATGCCCATGAGCGTATCAATATTCATCTCATTTTTATATTAATAAGAGGCTCGTACCAATGAAAACCTTAATTTTGAGATCAAAGTAAATTTTGTACCATTAAAGAAATTATAACTTCATCTTGATAATAATTATACAGATTTCTACCAATAGGTTATAGCTATGCAATAAGTCCTAGTTAATCCCCCCTGTTCCAACAAAACCACTACTTGTCCCTAGAAAGACAGACCATTATTAACCACATTAGTCCCCAAGCTCAGGGAATAGGGGCGCTGACTCTTCTTTAACTTCTTCAAGCTGATTAAGGGCGTTAAGATTTTAGAAGAGGGGTGGGGGGAAGAGTAAGTTGATAAGCCTCTGATGCTGTGTCTTCACTGAATCCAGATGGAATTACAGGACATCAGAGGTTTGGGCAGGTCGGCTCAGTATGCTTGATGAGTAGATACATCAAGGCTGTGTATTCTGCAATATACAATTCTCAGAACAAGTTTTAGTATCAAGAAAAAAAATTTCTCACCCCCAGGGGGCTGAAATTTTTTTTAAAGATGTTGGTTCTGACGAATTTTTTTTTGCTTGTTAAAATTGGTTGTAGTATTTACGTTTCAGATTTTATCCCCATACCCTACTTCCTCCCACCACCCAGAAAGCTCCTATCCCATCCCCCTCCTCATGCTTCTATGAGGCAGTGACCGCACCTACCCCCTCACTATCCCCTCCATGCCCTCACATTCCCCCCCCACTGTGTGTTAATTTTTTTATGGGACCAAGAAACTCCTCTCCCACCTAAGTCTGACAAGGCCATCCTCCCCTACATATACCTCTGGAGTCTTGGGTCCCTCCCTGTGTTCCCAGGCTGGTGGTTTAGACCCTGGGGGGCTCTGGTTGTTTGGTATTGTTGCTTTCCACCTGGGGTCAATAACCCTTTCTGCTCCTTCAGTCCTTTCACTAAGTTCTCCATTGGGAAACCCCTGATCATATCAGTGGTTAATTGTGAACATTGTCCTCTGAGTGTGTTAGTCTTTGGCTGACCTCTAAGGAGACAGCTATATCATGTTCCTCACATTATGCACTTCCAGCCATCCACAACAGTGTTTAGATTAGGTGGCTGTACATGGGTTGAATACCCAGGTGGAATGGTCTCCTGATGGCCCCTCCTTCAGTTTCTGTTCCATGTTTTGTTTCCCTATTTGCTCCCTTGAGCATTTTTGTTTCTCGTTCTAAGTAGAACTGAGGCATCCCCTCTTGGTCTTCCTTCTTCATGAGCTTCATGTGGTCTGTAGGTTGAGTCTTTGCTAATCCAAGCTTTTGGGCTAACATCTGTGGAGATATGTTTGTGTAACTATCTTCTTTTGGGGTTTTTGGAAGATTACTTTCTTGCTTTTTCTAGGTTGTAGTTTCCCTCCTTGTGTTGGCGTTTTCCACCAATTATTCTTTGTAGTGCTGGATTTGTGTTGAGATACTGTGTAAATTTGGATTTGTCATGGAATATTTTGGTTTCTCCATCAATAATGATTGAGAGTTTTGCTGGGTATAGTATTCTGGGCTGGCATTTGTGTTCTCTTAGGGTCTGTATGATATCGGTCCAGGATCTTCTGGCTTTTATGGTCTCTGGTGAGAAGTCTGGTGTAATTCTGATAGGTCTGCCTTTATATGTTACTTTGCCTTTTTCCCTTACTGCTTTTAGTATTTTTTCTTTGTTTTGTACATTTGATGTTTTGACTATTATATGGCGGGAAGTATTTCTTTTCTGGTCTAAACTATTTGGAGTTCTGTAGGCTTCTTGTATATTTATGGACATCTCTTTCTTTTGGTTAGGGAAGTTTTCCTCTATAATTTTGTTGAGGATATTTACTGGTCCTTTTAGTTGGGAGTCTTCCCCCTCATCTATACCTATTATCCTTAGGTTTGGCCTTCTCATTGTGTCTTGGATTTTTTGTATATTTTGGGTTAGTAGCTTTTTGTATTTTGCATTTTCTTTGACAGTTGTGTCAATGTTTTCCATGGTATCTTCTGCACATGAGATTCTCTCTTCCATCTCTTGTATTCTGTTGGTGATACTTGTATCTATGACTCCTGATCCTTTTTTTAGGTTTTCTATCTCCAGGATATTGTCCCTTTGTGATTTCTTTATTGTTTCTACTTCCATTTTTAGATCCTGCATGGTTCTGTTTAATTCCTTTTCCCGTTTGGTTGCATTTTCTTGCAATTCCTTAAGGGATTTTTGTGTTTCCTCTTTAAGGGTTTCTATCTGTCTACCAGTGCTCTCCTTAAGTTCTTTGAGAGTGTTATTTATGTCTTTCTTAAAGCCCTCTATCATCATCATGAGAAGTGATTTTAATTCTGATTCCTGTTTTTCTGGTGTGATGGGGTGTTCAGGGCTTGCTCTGATGGGGGAGCTGGGTTCTGATGATGCCATGTAACTTTGGTTTCTGTTGCTTACGTTCTTGCTCTTGCTTTTTGCCATCTGGTTAACTCTAGTGCTGCCTGTACTTGCTGTCTCTGACTGAAGCCTGTCTTTCTAGTTATCTAGCTTGTGTCTGATCTCCTAGGGGTCCAGATGTCTCTGTGATCTTTTCCAGCTGCACTGATTACAGTGGTACCTCTAGGATGCCTCAGGATATGGTGCCTCCAAGGTAGTAGTCCAGCTAGGTGTCTGCTGTTCTGGGTGCAGTGTCTCCTCTACAATATCTCAGGATATGTTGTCTGAAGCTCTGAGTTCATTTGTTCTTCTCTGGCTCTGGATTGAGTGGACCTTCCTGTATGTCTCAGGTGGAATCCGGGGTCTACACAACAGCAGACCTGGCAGAGGTCTGATCCAGGTCTCAGATCTGAGAACTAGTTTCTAAGACACTGTCCAAGTTAGAGTGCCTGGGATCCCTGCTTCCTCTGGGTTCTTGGAGGTTGGGACAGAGCTGCCACCCAAAATCTGCTCAGTGCTCTGGCCCAGACCGGAAGGAACCAGTGTTCTGGGCTGGGAGTGACTTTCTGGGTCCTTTTGGTTCCCAGTTACTCCCTGTTTAGGGCGGGCCCTGCTGTCTGCTTACCTAAGATACTGCGTGAGTTCGAGCGCCTGGGATCCCTGCTTCCTCTGGGTTCTTGGATGTTTGGGGCAGAGCTGCCACCCAAGATCTGCTCAGTGCTCTCCCAAATCGACATTCTCTTGTGCACCACAGGAGCTTTGTCCTTACTGTCCACAAGAGCATCATCCACACTGTCCATCACAGTGAAATCATCTCAAATATCCAACACAGTGACATCCTCCCAACTGTCCACATCACGGATGTCCTCCCAACTATCAAACACAGCGAAGTTTTTTTCACTGTTAACAACAGGGTCATCCTCCCCACTGTGCACCACAGGGACATCCTGCTGTGCACAACAGGCATGTCCTAACCACTGTCCTCCACAGAGATGTCCTCCGCACTCTCCACCATATGGATATCCTTCAAACTATGCACCACAGGGACACTGTCCAGTGCACCACAGTAACATCCTCCCCACTGTCCATCACAGTGAAATCCTCCCCACTGTCCACAACCGGGATGTCCTCCCCACTGTCTACAACCAGGATGTCCTTCCCACTATTCACACCAGAAAGGTCCTCCCCGTTCTCCAAAAAGAGGACGTGCTTCCCACTGACCACCTCAGTGATATCCTCTCCTAAGATCATAACAGAGATGTCCTTCCCACTGTCCACCACGAGGAGGTCCTCTCCACTGCCCCCCAGAGGCACACCCTTCCAACTGTCCACCAAAAAGAGGTCTTTCCCAATATCCACAACAGGGACGTCCTTCCCACTGTCCACAACATATATGTCCTTCCCACTGTCCACCACAGGGACCTCGTACCCACTGTCCACCACACGGATGTCCTCTCTACTGTCCATAACAGGGATGTCCTTTCCAATGTCCACCACATTTACGTCCTCTGCACTGTCCACAACAAATATTTACATCCCACTGTCCACCACAGGGACGTCCTTTCCAGTGTACACCAAAGAGATGTCCTTCGCACTGTCCACCACAGGGACATCCTCCTGTGTCCCACAAGGACATCCTTACCACTGTCCACAACATGGTTGTCCTCACCAATATCTACTACAGGGACGTCCTCACCACTGTCCACGACATGAATATCCTCCACACTGTAAACCACAGGGATATCCTACACATTGTCCACCACAGTGAGGTCCTCCCCACTGTCCACAACAGGAACATCCTTCTGCCTGTCCACAACAGTGATGTCCTCCCCACTGTACACCTCAGGGACATCCTCCTGTGCACAATAGGGATGTTCTTGCCACAATACACCCCAGAGATGTTTTTTGCACTCCCCACTATGAGGACATCCTTCTCACTGCCCACCAAATAGACATTCTCTTGTGCACCACAGGAACATTGTTCTTACTGTTTACAAGGCCGTCATCTGCACTGTTCACCACAGTGAAATCCTCTCAACTCTCCACCAGGGACATCCCCCCAACTGGGCACAACAGGGATGTTCTAACAACTGTCCACCACAGAGATGTCCTCTGCACTCTTTAGCATATGGACATTCTTCTGACTATGCACCACAAGGACGTTCTGCATTGCACCACAGTAACATCCTCCTCACTGTCCACCACAGGGATATCCTCCTCACTGTCTACAATAGGGATGTCCTTCCCATTGTCCACCACATGGACATCATTTTGCTGTCCACAAAAAGTACTTCCCTCCCACTGTTTACCACAGGGACATCCTTCCCACTGTCCACCATACAGAGGTCCAACCCACTGTCCACCACAGTGATGTCATACCTACTGTCCACCAAAGAGATGTCCTTCCCACAGTCCACCACAGGGACATTCTTCCAACTGTCTACCACACGGCATCCTCCCCACAGTCCATCACATGGATGTCCTCACCACTGTCTACCACAGGGATGTCCTTCCCACTGTCCATCAAAAGGACGTCCTTCCCACTGTCCACCACAGTGACATCTTCCAAATTGTCCACCACAGTGACATTCTTCTTTTGTCTACTATGGAGACGTAAACCCTACTGTCCACCATAGGGTTGTTTCCTCACTCTCCACCACAGGGTTGTCCTCATCAATGTCCACCACTGTGTTGTTCTTTCCTACTGTTCAAGACAGGGATATCCTCTCTACTGTGCACCACAGGAACAATCTCCTGTTCACAACAGGGATGTCCTCACGACTGTGCAACACAGGGACATCTTCCAGTGCACATCAGGGACGTCGTTATTACTGTTCACCCTAGAGATGTCCTCTGAACTCTCCACAACAGAGAAATCTTTCCTACAGTCCACCAAAGAGATGTTCTCCTGTGTACTACAGAAACGTTCTCACCACTGTTCACCACAGGGATGTCCACTCCACTCTCCACCACAGTGACATCCTTCCCACTGTTCACCACAGGAACATCCTTGCCACGGTCGACAAAAGGACGTCCTTCCCACTGTCCACCACAGAAATATCATCCCCACTTTCCACAACAGGGATGTCCTTCCCACTGTCTACCATGAAGACGTTCTACCCACTGCCCTCCACAGGGACATCCTACTCACTGACTAACACAGAGATGTTCTTTTCACTGTCCACCAAAGGGAGGTCCTTCCTACTGTCAACTAAAAGTACATCTTTCAACTGTCCACCACAGACACATCCTCCCCACTGTCCACCACAGGGACAATCTCCCCACTGACCACCACAAGGATGTTTTTCATACAGTCCACCATCAGAAGTCCTCCCTGTTGTCCACTAAAGGGACCTTCTTCCCACTGTCTACCACTGGGACATCCTCCAAATTGTCCACCACAGTGACATCCTTTTCACTGTTCACCACTGGGACATCCTCCAAATTGTCCACCACAGTGACATCCTTTTCACTGTTCACCACTGGGACATCCTACCCACTTTGCACAACAAGGACATTTTCCTGTGCACAACAGGGATATCCTCACCACTGTGCACCACAGGGACATCCTCCTTTGCACCCCAAGGATGTCAGCAACAGTCTCCACCCCAGAGATGTCCTCTGCAATCTCCATGACTGGGACATCCTCTCCACTGTCCACCAAAGAAACGTCTTTTCCACTATTCACCACACTGATGTCATCCCAAATGTCCAACACAGAAAAGTCCTCTTTACTGTCTACCATAGGGATTTACTTCCCCCTCTCCACCACAGGGATGTCCTCCCATCTGTCCACCAGAGAACTATCATTCCCACTGTTCATCACAAGGAGGTCCTTCCCAATATCAACAACAGGGACTTCCTTCCCACTGTCTACAACATAAATATTCTTCCCACTGTCCACCACAGTGTGTTTGTATCTACAGTCCACCACAGAGATGTACTTTCCACTGTCCACCAAAGGGATGTTTTCCTTTGCACCAGAGAAACTTTCTCACCACTGTCCACCACAAGTATGTCCTCATCACTGTCCACCACTGTGACGTCATTTCCACTTTCCACCATGAGGAGGCCCTCTCCACTGTCCACCCCAGAAACATCCATCCACTGTTCACCACAGGTACGTCCTTCCCAATATCCACCACAGGGAGGTCCTCACCACTGTCCACAACAGGGACGTCCTTTCCACTGTCCATCAACAAAACTTCCTCATCACTGTCTATCACAGGGACATCTTTACCACTGTCCACAACAGAGAGGTCCTCTCTGCTGTCCACCACAGGGATGTCCTTCACACTGTCTACCACAGTAACATCCTCTCAGTTGTCCAAAACAGAAACGTCCTCCTCACTGTCCACCACAGAGACATCCTACTTACTGTCCACCACAGGGAGAACCTCCCCACTGTCTACAACTGGGACGTCCTTCCCATTGTCCCCCACATGGACATCCTTTCACTGTACACAAAAAGGACTTTCTTCCCTCTGTTTACCACAGGGACATCTTCCTAACTCTCCACCACACAAATATGTTCCCAACTGTCCACTACAGAAACATCCATCCCACTGTACACTACAGAGACATACTCCCCAGTGTCCTCCACATGGATTTCCATCTAACTGTCCACAACCGAAAGGTCCTACCCACCGTCCACCACAAGGACATCCTCCCAACAGTCCATCCCAATGAGTTCCTTCCCACAGTCCACCACAGGTTCGTCTTTCTCACTGTCCACCAAAGGGACATTCTTCCCAATGTCCACAACATGGACATCTTCTCCACTCTCCACCACATGGACATCCTAATCACTGTCCACCACAGGGAGGCCCTATCTACTGTCAACCACCGAGAGGTCCTCCCAGCTGTCCACCACAGGGACATCCTTCTCACTGTTCACCACAAGGAAATCCTCCCCACTGTGCACCACAAGGACATCCTCCCATGCACAACAAGGATGTCTTCACCCTTGTGCACCACAGGAACATCCTCCTGCGCACACCATGGATGTCCTCACCACTGTCTACCCCAGAGATGTTCTCCACACTCTCCACGACAGGGACAGCATTCCCAATGTCCACCAAAGGGACATTCTCCTTTGCACCAGAGAAACGTCCTCACCACTGTCCACCACAAGATGTCATCCCCAATGTCCTCTACAAGATATCCTCCCCTCTGTCCACCACACGGACATACTCCCCACTGTCCACCAAAGGGAAGTCCTCTCTACTGTCCACAACAGGAACATCCTTCCCACTGTCCACAACAGGGACATCCTTCCATCTGTCTACCACAGGGACATCCTCCCCAATGTCAACCAAAGGGACGTCCACCCCACTGTCCACCACTGGGATGTTTTCCACACGTTTCAACACAGGGGCATTCTCACCACTGTCCACCACATGGACATCCTTTCTAATGTCCACCACAGGGATGTCCTCCCCACTGTCCACAACATGGATGTCATTCCCACTGTAAACCAAAGAAATGTCCTTCCCACAGTCCACCACAGGGACATCCTTCCAACTGTCGACTACATGAACATCTACCCCACTGTCCACCACAGGGAAGTCCTCCCCACCATCCACCACAGGGAATTCCTACTCCACAGTCCACCCGTGTGTGGTCCTTCCTACTGTCCACCACAAGGACATCCTCCTGTGCACAACAGGGATGTCCTCACCACTGTGCACCACAGGGACTTACTTTGCATTGTCCACCACAGGAACGTCCTTTCCACTGCCCACCAAAGGAACGTATTCCCCACTGTCCACCAAAGAGAAGTCATTTCCACTGTCCACAACAGTGACGTCCTTCCCACTGTCCAACACAGGGAGGTCCTCCCCATTGTCTACCACTGAGATGTCCTCCCCATAGTCCACCACACGGATGTCCTCCACAGTGTAATCCACAGGGATGTCCTCCTCAGTGTGCACTACAGTGAATTACTCACCACTCTATATCACAGGAATGTCCTTCCCACTGACCACCTTAGTGCCTACCTCCCCTCTTTCCATCACAAGAACATCCTACCCACTGTCCACCACAGAAAGGTTCTCCCTGCTGTCCACCACAGTGACATCCTTACCAGTATTTACTGCAGTGTCGTCCTCACCAATGTCCACCACAGGGCAATCCTTCCCACTGTTCACCAGAGGAACATCCTTTCCACTCTGCACCACAGGGATATTCTTCTGTGCATAACAGAAATGTTCTTACCACTGTGTATCGCAGAGATGTCCTCTGCACTTTCCACTCCAGGGAAATCCTTCCCACTGTCCACCAAAGAGGCGTTTTCCTGTGCACCACAGGAACGTCCTCCCCACTGTCCACAAGTCCATCATCCCCAATGTCCATCAAAGTGAAATTCTCTCACCAATGTCCACTGTAGAGACGTCCTTCCCATAGTCCACCACAGGGATTTCCTCTCAACTGTCAAACACAGGGACATTCTTCCCACTGTGCACCACAGGGACATCCTCCTGTGCACAACAGGAATATCTTCACAAATGTGCACCACATGGACATCTTTCGGTGCACACCATAGACGTCCTCACCACTGTCCACCCCAGAGATGTCCTCTGCACTCTTGAAAACAGGCACATACTTCCCACGGTCCACCAAAATAACGTTTTCCTGTGCACCACAGAAATGTCCTCCCCACTGTCCACCACAGGGACATCCTCATCACTGTCCAGCACAGGGATGTCCTTACCACTGTTCACCACAGGGACATCTTCCACACTGTTCACCACAGGAATGTCCTCCCCACTCTCCACATAAAGACATGCTTCCCAGTGCCCACCACAGGGATGTCATCCCAACTGTCCACCAGAGGGATATCCTTCCCACTGTTCACCACAAGGAGGTCCTTCCCAATGTCCACAAAAGGGTCGTCCTTTTTTTTTGTTTGTTTGTTTTGTTTTTTGAGACAGGGTTTCTCTGTATAGCCCTGGCTGTCCTGGAACTCAGTCTGTAGACCAGGCTGGCCTCGAACTCAGAAATCCACCTGCCTCTGCCTCCCAAGTGCTGAGATTAAAGGCGTGCACCACCACCGCCCTGCTAGGGACGTCCTTTTTACTCTCCACAACATAAAGATCCTTCTCATGCTCCACAACAGAGACATCCTTCCCACTGCCTACCACTGGGAGGTCCTATATACTGTCACCACATTGATGTACTTTCCACTGTCCACCACAGGGATGTCCTCCTCACTGTTCACCACAAGGACATCCTTTCCACTGTCCACCACAGAAACCACCTCCCAAGTGTCCACCACGGGAACGTTCTACATTCTGTCAGCTACAGGGACATTTTGCCCAATGTCCACCACAGGGATGATCTCACCAATGTCGAACACAGTGTTGTCGTCAGCACTTTCCATGACAGGGACATCTTTCCCCCGTCAACCACAAAGACGTCCAACACACTGTCCACCACAGAGATGTTTCCCCACTCTCCACAACAGGGGCGTCCTCACCAATGTCCACCACATGGGTGTTCTTACCCATTGTTCAAAACAGGAAAATCCTTTCCAGTCTGCACCACAGGGACATCCTCTTGTGCACAACAGGGTCGTCCTCATAACTGTGCACCACAGAGACATCTTCCAGTGCACAACACTGACATCTTCACCATTGTCCTCCCCAGAGATTTCCTTCCCCCTGTCCACCACAGGGATGTCCTCCCCATTGTCCACCAGAGGTATATCCTTCCCACTGTTCACCACAAGTAGGTCCTTCCCAATATAGATAAGAGGGACTTCTTTCCCTCTGTCCACAACATAAATGTTCTTCCCACTGTCCACCACAGTGTGTTTCTACTGTCCACCACAGAAATGTACTTTCCACTGTCCACCAAAGGGAGGTTTTCCTTTGCACCAGAGAAACTTCCTCACCTTTGTCCACTACAGAAACTTATCACCAATGTCCACCACTGTGACGTCCTTTCCATTTTCCACCAGAGGGACGTCCTCCCAACTGTCCACAACAGGGATGTTCTTTCCACTCTCCACCACAGGGATGTCCACCCAGTGTCCACCAAAGGAACGCACTACCCACTGTCCACCACAGGGACGTCCTACCCACTGTCTACCACATGGAGGTCCTCCCCAATCTCCACCACAGTAAGGTCCTCTCCACTGTCCACCACAAACATGACATTTCAACTGTCCACCACACAAATATGGTCCCAACTGTCCACTACAGAAACATCCATCCCACTGTACACTACAGGGACATACTCCCCACTGTCCTCCACAAAAATGTCCATCCAACTGTCCAAAACATAAAGGTCCTACCCACTGTCCACCACAGGGACATCCTTCCAACTGTCCAGCCCAAGAAGTTAGTCCACACAGGGACATCCTTCCCACTGTCCACCACATGCACATCCTTCCCACTGTTCACCACAGGAATGTCCTACCCCACAGTCCACCAGAGTGTGGTCCTCCCCACTGTCCATCACAAGGACATCCTCCTGTGCACAACAGGGATGACCTCTCCACTGTGCACCACAGGGACATACTTTGCATTGTCCAGCACAGGGACATCCTTCCCAATGTCCAACAAAGTGAGGACCTCCCTGCTGTCCACCACAGGGGCATCCTTACCACTGTCCACCACATGGTTGTCCTCACCAATGTCCAATACAGGGACATCCTTCTGTCCAGCACAGGGAGGTCTTCTCAACTGTCCACCACATGGATGTCTTTCCCACTGTAAACCAAAGAAATGTCCTTCCCACAGTCCACCACAGGGACGTCCTTCCAACAGTCGACTACATGGCCATCCACCCCACTGTCCACCACAGGGAGGTCCTTCCCACTGTAAACCAAAGAAATGTCCTTCCCACAGTCCACCACAGGGACGTCCTTCCAACAGTCGACTACATGGCCATCCACCCCACTGTCCACCACAGGGAGGTCCTCCCCATAGTCCACCACACTGATGTCCTCCACAGTGTAATCCAAAGGGATGTCCTCCTCAGTGTGCACTACAGTGAAGTACTCACCACTCTATACCACAAAGATGTCCTTCCCACTGACCACCTCAGTGACTACCTCCCCTCTTTCCATCACAGGGACATCCTAGCCACAGAAAGGTTCTCCCTGCTGTCCACCACAGGGACATCCTTACTACTATTTACCACAGGGTCATCCTCACCAATGTCTACCACAGGGAAATCCTTCCCACTCTTCACCACAGGAACATCCTTTCCACTGTGCACCACAGGGACATTCTTTTGTGCATAAAAGAAATGTTCTTACTACTGTCCAATGCAGAGACATCCTCTGCACTCTCCACTCCAGTGTAATCCTTCCCACTCTTCACCAAAGAGACGTTTTCTTGTGCACCACAGGAACATCCTCCCCACTGTCCACAGGCCATCATCACCAATGTCCACCGCAGAGACGTCCTTCCCACAGTCCACCTCAGGGATTTCTTCCCCACTGTCAAACACAGGGACTTCCTTTCCACTGAAAACCACAGGGACATCCTCCCAACTGTGCACCACAGGGACACCCTCCTGTGCACAACCGAGATGTCCTCACAAATGTGCACTACAGGGACATCTTCCGGTGCACACCATAGACGTCCTCACCATGTCCACCAAAAAGATGTCCTCTGCACTCTCCACATCAGGGAAATCCTTTCTAAGGTCCACCAAAGAGACATTCTCCTGTGCACCACAGAAACATTCTCACTACTGTTCACGACAGGGATGTCCAGCCCACTGTCCACCACAGGGACATCCTTCCCACTGTCCAAAACAGTGACGTTCTTCCCACTGTCCACCACAGGGACATCCTTCCCACTGTCCAAAACAGTGACGTCCTTCCCACTGTCCACCAAAGTGATGTCCTTTCCAAAGTCCACCACAGGGACGTTCTTCCAACTGTCCACCACATGGACATCCTTCCCACTCTCCATCACATGGACGTCATCACGAGTGTCTACCACAGGGACGTCCTTCCCACTGTCCATCAAAAGGACATCCTTCCAATTGTTCACCACAGGGACATCCTTCAAATTGTCCACCACAGTGAAATCCTTCCTCAGTCTACCACAGAAACGTAAACCACACTGTCCACTACAGGGATGTTTCCCCACTGTCCACCACAGGGTTTTCCTCTCCAATGTCCACCACTGGGGTGTTCATTCCCACTGTTCAAAACATGGACACCCCCCCTTCTGTGCACCACAGTAACATCCTTTCTGTGCACAACAGGGTCATCCTCATGACTGTGCACCACAGGGACATCTTCCAGTGCAAACCAGAGATGTCTTAAGCACTCTCCAAAACAGGGACATCCTTCCCACGGTCCACCAAAGGGACATTCTCCAGTGCACCACAGAAAGGTCCTCACCACTGTTCACCAACGGGATGTCCTCCCCACTGTCCATCACAGGGACATCCTTCCCAGTTTCCACAACAGGGTCGTCCTTCCTATTGTCCACCACAGGGACATCCTTCCCACTGTCCACAATAGAGAGGTGCAACCCAGTGTTCACCACAGGGACATCATACCCACTGTCTACCAAAGGGATGTCTTTCCCACAGTCCACCACAGGGACATTCTTCTAACTGTCCACAACATGGACATCCTCCCCACTGTCCGTCACATGGATGTCCACACCACTGTCTACCACAGTGATGTCCTTTCCTCTGTCCATCAAATGGATGTCCTTCCCACTGTCCACCACCGGGACATCCTTCAAATTGTCCACCACTGTGACATCCATCACTCTTCTACCACAGAGATGTAAACCACACTGTCCATCACATGGATGTTTCCCCACTCTCCACCACAGGGTTGTTCTCATCAATTTCCACCACTGGAGTGTTCTTTCTCACTGTTCAAGATGGGGACATCCTCCCTACTATGCACCACAGGAACAATCTCCTGTTCACAACAGGGACGACCTCATGTGCACAACAGGGTCATCCTGACCAATGTGCACCACAGGGACATCCTTTCCACTGTATACCACAGGGACATCCTCTCCAGTGTTCACTACAGCGTGGACCACCCCACAGTCCACCACATGGACGTCTTTCCCACTCTCCACCAAAAAAACATCCATCTCACTTTGCACCACAGGGACATCCTCACAAATGTGCACCACACGAATATTCTTTTCACTGTCCACAACAGAGATGTCTTTCCCACTGTAGACCAGAGAGATGTCCTCACTACTGTTCAACACAGGGACATTCTTCCCACTTTCCACCACAGAAACGTCCTCCCCACTGTCCACAAAAGGGATGTCCTCCCCACATTCCACCACAGAGACGTCCATCCCACTGTCCACAACAGAAATATCCTCCCCACTGTCCACCACAGGGAGGTACTCCCAACTGTCAACCACAGGGGTGTTCTTTCCACAGTCCACCAAACAGATGTCCTTCCCAATGTCCACCACAGGGACATCCTCCTGTGTAGTACAAGGACATCCTTACCACTGTCCACAACATGGTTGTCCTCAACAATATGCACTACAGGAAAGTCCTCACTGACATCCACCACATGAATATCCTTCGCACTGCAAACCACAGGGACATCTTACCCGCTGTCCACCACAGGGAGGTCCTCTCTCTGTCCACCACAGGGACATCCTTCTTCCTGTCAACCACAGTAATGTCCTCCCCACTGTCCTCCAAAGGGACGTCCTTCCCACTGTCGACCACAAGGATGTCATTTCAATGGTCCACCACAGGGAAGTCCTCTTCCCTGTCCACAACAGGGATGTCCTTCTCACTGTACACCACAGGGACATCCTCCTATGCACAACAGGGAAGTTCTTACCACTGTCCACCCCAGAGATGTCTTCTGCACTACACATTACAAGGACATCCTCCTCACTGTCCACCAAAGAGACATTCTCTTGTGCACCACTGGAGCATTGTCCTTACTGTCCACAATGCTGACATCCACACTGTCCACCACAGTGAAATCCTCTCAACTCTCCAACACAGTGACATCCTCCCAACTGTCCACAACATGGATTTCCTTCCAACTATCAAACACAGCGAAGTTCTTCCCACTGTATACAACAGGGACATCCTCTCCACTGTGCACCACAGGGACATCCTCCTGTGCACAACAGGGATGTCCTGACCCCTGTCCACCACAGAGATGTCCTCTGCACTCTCTACCATATGGACATCCTTCGAACTATGCACCACAGGGACATTCACCAGTGCACCACAGTAATATCCTCCCCACTGTCCATCACAGTGAAATCCTCCCCACTGTCCAGCACTGGGATATCCTCCCCACTGTCTACAACTGGGATGTCCTTCCCACTATTCACACAAGAAAGGTCCTCCCCGCTGTCCACCAATTGGACATCCTTCCCACTGTCTACCTCAGTGATATCCTCTCCTCAGATCATAACAGGGATGTCCTTCCTACTGTCCACTAGAGGCACATCCTTATCACTGTCCACCACAAACAGGTCTTTACCAATATCCACAACAGTGACGTCCTTCCTACTGTCCACAACATATATGTTCTTCCCACTGTACACCACAGGGAGCTCCTTCCCAGTGTTCACCACAGGGAAGTCCTCTCTACTGTGCACCACAGGGATGTCCTTTTCACTGTCCAACACATTGAAGTCCTCTGCACTGTCCACAACAAACATGTACATCCCACTGTCCACCACAGAGACGTCCTCTCCACTGTCCACAACAGAGATGTACTCCCAACTGTCAACCACAGGGATATCCTTTCCACTGTTCACCAAAGAGATGTCCTTCCCACTGTCCACCACGGACATCCTCCTGTGTCCCACAAGGACATGCTTGCTACTGTCCACAAAATGATTGTCCTCAACAATGTCCACTGTAGGGACATCCTCACCACTGTCCACAACGTGAATATCCTCCACACTGTAAACCACAGGGACATCCTACACATTGTCCACCACAGGGAGGTCCTCCCCACTGTCCAGAACAGGAACATACTTCTGCCTGTCCACCACAGTGATGTCCTCCCCACTGTACCATTCAGGGACATCCTACTGTGCACAAGATACAAGTTGTTACCACTGTACACCCCAGAGATGTCCTCTGCACTCCCCATTACAAGGACATCCTTCTCACTGTCCCCCACAGAGACATTCTCTTGTACACCACAGGAACGTTATTCTTACTGTCTATAGGGTCGTCCTCCTCACTGTCCACAAGAGGGTCATTCTTCCCACTGTCCACTAAAAGGTCTTTCCCAATGTCCACAGCAGGAAAGTCCTTCAACAGTCCACACCATATATGTCCTTCCAATGTCCACCAAAGGGATCTCCTTCCCACTGTCCTCCATAGGGAAATCCTCTCTACTGTCCACCACAGGGATGTCCTTTCCACTGTTCACCAAAGGGATGTCCTCTGCACTGTCCACAACAGGCATGTCTTTTTCACTCTCCACCACAGGGACCTCCTTCCCACGGTCCATAACAGAGAAGTCCTCTCCACCATCCACCACAGGGATGTCCTTATCACTATCCACCTAAGTGACGACCTCCTCTCTCTTTACCACAGGGACAGCCTTCCAATTGTCCACCACAGGGAGTTCCTCCCCAATGTCTACCAGTGGGACATCCTTCCCACTGTTACCCACAAGGATGTCTTTCCCAATGTCCACAACAGTGACATCCTTCCCACAGTCCACAATATATATGTCCTCCAATGTCCACCACACGGACCTCCTTACTGTCCACCAGAGACAAGTCCTCTCTACTGTCCACCACATGTATGTCCTTTCCACTGTCCACCACAGGGATGTCCTCTGCCCTGTCCAGAACAGGCATGTTTTTTCCATGGTCCACCACAGGGACCTCCTTCCCACTGTCCATCACAGAGATTTCCTCCCCACTATCCACCACAGGGATGACCTTACCACTATCCACCACTCTCTCCACCACATGAACGTCCTTCACATTGTCCACCACAGGGATGTCCTACTTACTGTCCACCACAGGGACAACCTCCCCACTATGTACAGTAACATCCTCTCAGTTGTCCAAAAAAGAAACGTTCTCCCCACTGTCCACCACAGGGACATCCTACTTACTGTCCACCACAGGGACAACCTCCCCACTGTCTATAACAGGGACATCCTTTCCATTGTCCACCACATGGACATCCTTTCGCTGTCCACAAAAAGGACTTCCCTCCCACTGTTTACCACAGGGACATCTTCCTAACTATCCACCACACAAATATGTTCCCAACTGTCCACTACAGAAACATCAATCCCACTCTACACAACAGGGACATACTTCCCACTGTCCTCCACAAGGAACTTCCATCCCACTGTCCAAAACAGAAAGGTCCTACCCAGTGTCCACCACATGGACATCCTCCCAACTATCCACCCCAAGTAATTTCTCTCCCACGGGCCACCACATGGACGTCCTTCCCACTGTCTACCAAAGGGACATCCTTCCCACTGTCCACAACACAGACATCTTCCCCACTGTCCACCATAGGAACATCCTCCTGTATACCACAAGGACATTTATAAAACTGTCCACCACAGGGTCTTCTTCACCAATGTCCAGCGAAGTGACGTCCTTACCACAGTTCACCACAGGGACATCCTCGTGTGCACAACAGAGACATCCTGATCAATGTGCACCACAGGGACATCCTTTCTACTGTCCACCACAGGGACATCCTCCCCACTGTACATCAAATGGATGTCCTCACCACTGTCTACCACAGGGACATCCTTCCCATTGTCCCTCAAAGGGACATCCTTCCAATTGTTCACCACAGGGACATCCTCCTTATTGTCCACCATGGTGACATCCCCCCACCCCCATCTACAACAGAGAAGTAAACCCCACTGTCCACCACATGGTTGTCCCCACCAATGTCCACCACTGGGGTGTTCTTTCCCACTGTTCAAAACATGGACATCCTCACTACTGTACACCACAGTAACATCCTCCTGTCCACAACAGGGTCATCCTCATGACTGTGCACCACAGGGACATCTTCCAGTGCACACCAGAGACATCTTCACCACTGTCCACCCCAGAGATGTCCTCTGCACTCTCCAAAACAGGGACATCCTTCCCACCAAAGGGACGATCTCCAGAGCACCACAGAAAGGTCCTCCCTGCTGTCTACCACAGGGACGTCCTCCCTCGGTCTACATCAGTGATATCCTCCCCTCAGACCATAACACGGATTTCCTTCCCACTTTCCACCAAAA
Source organism: Arvicanthis niloticus (assembly GCF_011762505.2). Taxonomy (NCBI): domain Eukaryota; kingdom Metazoa; phylum Chordata; class Mammalia; order Rodentia; family Muridae; genus Arvicanthis; species Arvicanthis niloticus. Next base: position 76,042,924 of record NC_047671.1, read on the forward strand.
GGTCTTTCCCAATGTCCACAACAGGGATGTCCTTCCCACAGTCCACATCATTTTTGTCCTTCCAATGTCCACCACAGTGACCTACTTGCCACTGTCTACCACAGGGAAGTCCTCTCTACTGTCCACCACAGGGATGTCTTTCCCACTGTTCACCACAGGGATGTCCTCTGCACTGTCCATAACAGGTATGTCCTTTTCACTCTCCAAAACAAGGACCTCCTTCCCACTGTCCACCACAGGGAAGCCCTCTCTACTGGCCACCTCAGGGATGTTATTTCCACTGTCCACCACAGGGATGTCCACCACACTGTCCACAAAAGGCATGTCCTTCCCACTCTCCAACAAAGAAATGTACAACCTGCTGTCCACAACAGGAACGTACTTCCTAATGTCCACCTCAATGATGTCCTTTCCTCTGTCCAACACAGGGACATCTTTCCCAATGTCCACCACATTGTGGTCCTCCCCACTGTCCACCAGAGGGACATGCTTGCCACTGTAGAACACACAGAGGTCCTTCACAATGTCCAAAACATATAAGTCCTTCCCACAGTCCAAAAGATAAATGTCCTCCGCACTGTCCAACACATAGATCTTCTTCCCAATGTTCAAAACAGAAAGGTCTTCCCCACTGTCCACCACAGGTATGTCCTTCCCACTGTCCACCTAAGTGACATTCTCCCCTCTTTCCACAAGAGGGACATTCTTCCCACATTTAACCACAAGGAGGTCTTTCCCAATGTCCACAACAGAGATGTTCTTCCCACAGTCCACAACATAAATGTCCTTCCCACTGTCCACCTCAGTGACCTCCTTCCCACTGTCCACCACAGGGAGGTTCTCTCTCCTGTCCATCAAAGTGATGTCCTTTCCACTGTCCACCACAGGGACGTGTTCCCCACTGTCCACAACATTGATATTCTTTCCACTGCCTACCACAGGGATGTCCTCCCCAGTGTCCACCCCAGGTACATACTACCCACTGTCCACCACAGGGATGTCCTACCCACTGTCTACCACAGGGAGGACCTCCCCAATCTCTACCACAGTTAGGTCCTCTCCACTGTCCACCACAGAGATGTCATTTCAACTGTCAACCACACAAATATGGTCCCAACTGTCCACTACAGTAACATTCATCCCACTGTACACAACAGGGATATACTCCCTACAGTCCTCCACAAGGATGTCCATCCAACTGTCCACAACAGAAAGGTCCTGCCCACTGTCCACTACAGGTACATCTTCCCAACTGTCCACCCCAAGGAGTTCCTTCCCACAGTCCACCACAAGGACGTCCTTCCCACTGTACACCAAAGGGACATCCTTCACACTGTCCACAACACAGACATCTTCCAACCTCTCCACCACATGATGTCCTTCCCACTGTCCACCACAGGGACATCCTACCCCACAGTCCACCAGAGTCTGGTCCTCCCGACTGTCCACCACAAGGACATCCTCCTGTGCAAAACAGGAATGTCCTCACCACTTTGCACCACAGGGACATACTTTGCATTGTCCACCACAGGGACGTCATTCACACTGTCCACCAAATTGAGGTCCTCCCTGCTGTCTACCACAGGGGCATCCTTATCACTGTCCATCACAGGATCGTTTTCACCACTGTCCACCAAAGGAATGTTTTCTGCACTGTCCAATACAGTGTTGTCCTCACCAATGTCCACCACAGAAACATCCTTCCTACTGTCCACCACAGGGAGGTCCTCCCCACAGTCCACAACATAGATGTCCTTCCCACTGTCCACCCCAGGGACGTCTTCCCCAGTGTCCACCACAGGAACATACTACACACTGTCCACCAAATGGATGTCCTATCTACTGTCTACCACAAGGAGGTGCTTCCCACTGTCCACCACAGGGATGTCATCCCAACTGTCCAACACAGAGAGTTCCTCTTTACTGTCCACCACAGAGATTTCCTTCCCACTGTCTACCACAGGGATGTCCTCCCAACTGTCCACCAGAGGGATATCATTCCCCCTGTTCCTCACAAGGAGGTCCTTCCCAATGTCCACAAAAGGGACTTTCTATTTACTGTCCACAACATAAACGTCCTTCTCACTCTCCACAACAGGGACATCCTTCCCACTGTTTACTACAGGGAAGTCCTCCTCACTGTCCACCACAAGGACATCCTTCCCACTCTCCACCACAGAAACAACCTCCCCACTGTCCACCACAGGAACATCCTACACTCTGTCAGCTACATGGACATCCTTCCCAATGTCCACCACAGTGATGTTCTCACCAATGTCCAACACAGAGTTGTCCTCAGCTCTCTTCACCACAGGGACATCTTTCCCCTGTCAACCACAAAGATGTCCACAACACTGTCCACCACAGAGATGTTTCCCCACTGTCCAAAGAGGGGTATCCTCACCAATGTCCACCACAGGAGTGTTCTTTCCCATTGTTCAAAGCAAAAACATCCTCCCCACTGTGCACCACAGGGACATCCTCCTGTGCACAAAAGGGTCATCCTCATGACTGTGCACTACAGGGACATTTTTCAGTGCACAACAGGGATGTCTTCATCACTGTCCACCCCAAAGATGTCCTCTGCACTCTCCAAAACAGGGACATTTTTCCAACAGTTTACCAAAATGACATTCTCCAGTGCACCACAGAAACGTCCTCACCAAAGTTTATTACAGGGATGACCTCCCCAATGTCCAGCACAGGGACATCCTCCCCACTGTCCACAACAGGGATGTCCTCCCCACTGTCCACCACAGAGATGTCCTTACCACTGTCCACCAAAGGGACATCCTCCAAATTGTCCACCACATTGACAACCATTCCCCGTCTACCACAGAGACGTAAACCCCACTCTCCACCACAGGGATGTTTCCCCACTGTCCACCACAGTGTTGTCCTCACCAATGTCCACCACTAGTGTGTTCTTTTCCACTGTTCAAAACATGGACATCCTCCCTACTGTGCACAACAGTAACATCGTCCTGTGCACAACAGGGTCATCCTCATGACTGTGCACCACAGGGACATCTTCCAGTTCACACCAGAGACATCTTCACAACTTTCCACCCTAAAGATGTCCTATGCACTCTCCAAAACAGGGACATCCTCTGCACTCTTCACAACAGGGAAATCCTTCCTACAGTCCACCATAGAGATGTTCTCCTGTGCACCACAGAAAGGTCCTCACCACTGTTCACCACAGGGATGTCCTCCCCACTATCCATCACAGGGACATCCTTCCCACTTTCCACAACAGGGTCGTCCTTCTCATTGTCCACCACAGGGACATCCTTCCCACTGTCCACCATAGAGATGTCCAACCCACTGTCCACCACAGGGATGTCATACCCACTTTCCACCAAAGAGATGTCCTTCCCATAGTACACCACAGGGACATTCTTCCAACATTCCACCACACGGACATCCTCCCCACTGTCCATCACATGGACATCCTCACCACTGTTTAACACAGGGATGTCCTTCCCACTGTCCATCAAAGGGACGTCTTTCCCACTGTCCACCACAGGGACATCCTCCAAATTGTCCACCACAGTGACATCCTTCCCTCTTCTACCACAGAGTCATAAACCCCACTGTCCATCACAGGGATGTTTCCCCACTCTCCCCACAGGGTTGTCCTCATCAATGTCCAACACTGGGGTGTTCTTTCCCACTGTTCAACACAGGGACATCCTTCCTACTGTGCACCACAGGAACAAACTCCTGTTCACAACAGGGACATCCTCACGAATGTGCACCACAGGGACATTTTCCAGTGCACACCAGGGACGTCCTCACCACTGTCCACCTCAGAGATGTCCTCTGCACTCTTCACAACAGGGAAATCCTTCCTACAGTCCATCATAGAGATGTTCTCCTGTGCACCACAGAAACGTTCTCACCACTGTTCACCACTGGGATGTCCACCCCACTGTTCACCACAGGGACATTTTTCCCACTGTCCACCACAGGGAAGTCATTCCCACTGTCCACAACAAGGACATCCTTCACACTGTCCACCTCAGAAATATCCTCCCCACTGTCCACAACAGGGAAGTCCTTCCCACTGTGCACCATGCAGACATTCTACACACTGCAATCCATAGGGACATCCTACCCACTATCTACCACAGGGACGTCCTTCCCACTGTCCAGTAAAGGGACGTCCTTCCCACTGTCCACAAAAGGTACGTCTTTCAACTGTCCACCACAGAGACATCCTCCCCACTGTTCACCATTGGGACATCCTCCCTACTGACCTCTACTAGGTCGTCTTTCACACAGTCCATCATAGAGAAGTCCTCCCTGTTGTCCACCAAAGGGACGTCCTTCCCACTGTCCACCAAAGGGACGTCCTACCCCACAGTACACCAGACTGTGGTCCTCCCCACTGTCCACCACAAGGACATATTCCTTTCACAAGAGGGATGTCCTTACCACTGTGAACCACAGGGACATACTTTGCATTGTCCATCACAGGGAGGTCATTCCTACTGTCCACCAAAGTGAGGTACTCCCTGCTGTCCACCACAGGGGCATCTTTACCACTGTCCACCACAGTGTCGTCCTCACCACTGTCCACCACAGGGATGTCCTTTCCACTGTTCACCAGAGGGACATCCTCTCCAATGTGCACAAGAGGGCCATCCTTTTACTGTCTACAACAGGGATTTCTTTACCACTGTCTACCACAGAGAGGTCCGCCCTGCTCTCCACCACAGGAACATTCTTCCCACTGTCCACCATAGAACGTCCTTTTTACTGTCCACCACAAGTACATCATATCCACTCTCCACCTAAGGGACTTCCTTCCCATTGTACATCACAATGTTCCTTTCCGCTGTCTATGACAGGGACATTCTACCCACTGTCCACCACAGAGATGTCCTCCCCACTGTCCACCACAAGGATGTCCTCTCCACTTTAAAAAGGGATGTCCTCCCCACTGTCCACCACAGAGACATCCTACCCATGTCCACAAAAGGGAGGTACTCCCCACTCTACACCATAGGGAAATACTCTCCTTGTCCACAACATGGACATCTTTCCACTGTCCACAAAAAGGACGTTATTCCCACAGTTTTGCACAGGGATGTCCTCCCCACTGTCCACTACAGAGAAGTTCAACACAGTCCACCACAGGGAGGTCCCTCCAACTGTCCTCCACAGGAATTTCCTCACCACTGTCCATCAGAGGGAGGTCCTCCCCACTGTCCACAACAGGAACGTCCTCCAGTGTACCACAAGGACATCCATAAAACTGTCCACCCCAGGGTCATCTTCACCAATGTTCAGCACAGTGACGTCCTTCCCACTGTTTACCACAGGGACATCCTACTGTGCACAACAAGGACATCCCAACCAATGTGCACCACAGGGACATCCTTTCCACTGTTCACCACAGAATCATCCTCCTCAATGTTCACTACAGAGTGGACCTCCCCATAGTCCACCACATGGACGTCTTTCCCACTGTCCACCAAAGAAACATACTCCTCACTTTGCACCACAGGGACATCCTCCTATGCACAACAGGGACGTCCTCACGACTGCGCACTACAGGAATATTCTTTTCACAGTCCACAAAAGAGATGTCCTTCCCACTGTAGACCACAAAGATATCCTCCTTGCTGTCCACCACAGGGACATTCTTCTCACTTTCCACCACAGAAACGTGCTCCCCAGTGTCCACCAAAGGAATGTCCTCCCCACATTCCCCACTCAGAGACATCTATCCCGCTGCCCACAACAGTAATGTCCACACCACTGTCCACCACAGGGACATCCTCCTGTGTACTACATGGACATACTTACCACTGTCCACAACATGGTTGTCCTCAACAATATACACTACAGGGAAGTCCTCACCACCGTCCACCACATGAATATCATCCGCACTGTAAACCACAGGACATCCTACCCACTGTCTGCAACAGGGATGTCCTCCCAAATATCAAACACATTGAAGTCCTTCCCACTGTAAACAACAGGGCCATCCTTCCCACTGGGCACAACAGGGATTTGCTAACCACTGTTGACCACAGAAATGTCCTCTGCACTCCCCACCATATGGACATCCTTCTGACTATGTACCACAAGGACGTTCTCCAGTGCACCACAGTAACATCCTCTCCACTGTCCACCACAGTGAAATCCTCCCCACTGTCCACCACTGGGATGTCCTCCCCACTGTCTACAACAGGCATGTCCTTTTCACTCTCGACCATGAGGACCTCCTTCCCACTGTCCACTACAGGGAAGTCCTTTCTACTGTCCACCACAGGGATGTCCTTTCCAGTGTTCACCACAGGGATGTCCTCCCCACTGTCCACAACAGGCATGTCCTTTTCACTCTCCACCACAGTGACATCCTTCCCACGGTCCACCACAGGGAAGTCTTCTCCACTATCCACCACAGGGATGTCCTTACCACTATCCACGTAAGTTATGACCTCCTCTCTCTCCACCACAGGGACATCCTTCCCATTTTCCACCACAGGGAGTTCCTCCCCAATGTCTACCAGAGCGACATCCTTTCCACTGTTCACCACAAGGAGGTCTTTCCCAATGTCCACAACAGGGACGTCCATCCCAATGTCCACAACATATATGGCCTTCCAATGTACACCACAGGGACGTCCTTCTCATTGTCCACCACAGGCAACTTTTGTCTACTGTCCACCACAGGTATGTAATTTTCACTGTCAACCACTGTGATGTCCTCCGCCCTGTCCACAACCGGAATATCCGTTCCATGGTCCTCCACAGGGACCTCCTTTTCAATGTCCACCACTGGGAATTCCTCTCTACTGTCAACCAGAGGGATGTACTTTTCACTGTCCAAAAAGGAAAGTCCTCTGCACTGTCCAAAACAGTCATGTCCTTCCCACTGTCCACCACAGAAAGGTACACCCTGCTGTCCACAACATGATCTTACTCCCTACCGTTTACCTCAATGATGTCCTTTACTCTGTCCACCACAGTGACGTCCTTCCCACTGTCCACCACATGGTGTTTCTCCCCACTGTCAATGAGAGGGACATGCATCCCACTGTACACCACACAGAGGTCCTTCCCAATGTCCACAACGTGGACATCCTTCCCACAATCCACAACATAAATCTCCTTCCCACAGTCTAACACAGGGATGTATTTCCCACTGTCCATCTAAGTGACGTCCTCCCCTCTCTCCACAAGAGGGAAATTCTTCTAACAGTTCACCACAAGGAGATCTTTCCCAATGTGCACAACAGAGACGTTCTTCCCACAGTTCACAACATAAATGTCCTTCCCACTTTCCACCACAGGGACCTCCTTCCCATTGTCCACCACAGGGAGGTCCTGTCTACTGTCCATCAAATTGATGTCCTTTCCACTATTCACAACAGGGACGTCCTCCCAAGTGTCCACAACAGGGATGTACTTTCCACTGTCCACCCCAGGGACGTCTTCCCCAGTGTCCACCACAGGAACATACTACACATTGTCCACCAAATGGATGTCCTACCCACTGTCTACCATGAGGAGGTCCTCCCCAATCTCCACCACAGGTAGGTCCTCTCCACTGTCCACCACAGGGACATCATTTCAACTGTCCACCACAGAAATATTCTCCCACTGTCCACAACAGGGATGTCCTTCCCACTGTCCACCACAAAGATGTTCTACCCACTGCACTCCACAGGGACATCCTACCCACTGTCCACCACAAGGTCATTCTTCCCACTGTCCACCACAGAGATTTCCTCCTTACTGTCCACCACAAGGATGTCTGCTCCACTTTAAAAAGGGATGTCCTCCCCACTGTCCACAACAGAGACATCCGACCCATGTACACCACAGGGAGGTGTACTCCCTGTCCACTATAGGTACGCACTCCCCTTGTCCACAACATGGACATCCTTCCACTGTCCACTAAAAGGACATTATTCCCACAGTTTAGCACAGGGATGTCCTCCCCACTGTCCACTACAGGGACGTTCTACATACTGTTCATTAGAGGGAGGTCCACCCAACTGTCCACCACAAGGATTTCCTCTCCAATGTGCATCAGAGAGAGGTCCTCCCCACTGTCCACAACAGGAACGTCCTCCAGTGTACCACAAGGACATCCATAAAACTGTCCACCACAGGGTCATCTTTACCAATGTCCAGCACAGTGACATCCTTCCCACTGTTCACCACAGGGACATCCTTCTGTGCACAACAGGGACATCCTGACCAATGTGCACCACAGGGATATCCTTTCCACTGTTCACCACAGAATCATCCTCCTCAATGTTCACTACAGAGTGGACCTCCCCACAGTACACCACATGGGTGTCTTTTCCACTGTCCATCAAAAAAAACACCCTCCTCACTTTGCACCACAGGGCCATGCTCCTATGCACAACAGGGACGTCCTCACATCTGTGCACCACAGGAATATTCTTTCCACTGTCCACAACAGAGATTTCCTTCCCACTGTAGACCACAGAGATGTCTTCCCTGCTGTCCACCACAGGGACATTCTTCCCACTTTTGACCACAGTAACGTCCTCCCCACTGTCCACAAAATGGATGTCCTCTGCACATTCCTCCACAGAGACATCCATCCCACTGTCCACAACAGAAATGTCCTCCCCACTGTCCACCACAGGGAGGTCCTCACAACTGTCCACCACAGGGATGTCCTTTCCGTGGTCCACCAATCAGATGTCCTTCCCACTGCCCACCACAGGGACATCCTCCTGTGTACTACAAGGACATCCTTACCAGTGTCCACAACATGGTTGTCCTCAACAATATGCAGTACTTGAAAGTTCACACCGCCCTCCACCACATGAATAACCTCCGCAATGTAAACCACAGGGACATCCTACCCACTGTCCACCACAGGGAGGTCCTGCCCTCTGTCCACCACAGGTATATTCTTCTGCCTGTCCACCACAGTGATGTCCTCCCCACTGTCCTACCAAAGGATGTCCTTCCCACTGTTGACCAAAAGGGCTTCATTTCAATGGTCCACCACAGGGAAGTCCTCTTCACTGTCCACCACAGGGATGTCTTTCCAACTGTACATCACAAGTACATCCTCCTGTGCACAACAGGGATGTTCTTACCACTGTCTACCCCAGAGATGTCATCTGCACTCCTCACTACAAGTACATCCTTCTCACTGTCCACCAAAGGGACATTCTCTTGTGCACCACTGGAGCATTGTCCTTACTGTCCACAAGTCCATCATCCACACTGTCCACCACAGTGAAATCCTCTCAACTCTCCAACACAGGGACATCCTCCCAACTGTCCACAACACGGATGTCCTCCCAACTATCAAACACAACTAAGTCCTTCCCACTGTAAACAACAGGGACATCCTCTGCACTGTGCATCACAGGGACATCCTTCTGTGCACAACAGGGATGTCCTAACCACTTTCTACCACAGACATATCCTCCGCACTCTCCACCATATGGACATCCTTCCAACTATGCACCACAGGGACATTCTCCAGTGCACCACAGTAACATCCTCCCCACTGTCCATCACATTGAAATCCTCCCTTCTGTCTACCACCAGGATGTCCTTCCCAATGCCTACAAGAGGGATGTCCTTTCCTCTATTCACACTAGAAATATCCTCCCTGCTGTCCACCAAGAGGATGTCCTTCCCACTGTCCACCTCAGTGAAATCCTCTCCTCAGATCATAACAGGGATGTCCTTCCCACTGTCCACCACAAGGAGGTCCTCCCCACTGCCCACCAGAGAAACACTTTTGCCACTGTCCACCACAAAAAGCTCTTTCCCAATGTTCACAACAGGGACATCCTTCCCACTGTCCACAACTTATATGTCCTTAACACTGTCCACCACACGGACCTCTTTCCCACTGTCCACCACAGGGAAATCCTCTCTAATGTCCACCACAATGATGTCTTTCCACTGTCCACCACATTGATGTCTTCAGGACTTTCCACAACAAACATGTACATCCCACTGCCCACCACAGAAACCTCCTCTCCACTGTCCACCACAGGGACCTCCTCCCAACTGTTCACCACAGGGACCTCCTTCCCACTATCCACCACAGGGACATACTTCTGTGTACCACAAGGACATCCTTACCACTGTCCACAACATGGTTGTCCTCACCAACGTCCAGTACAGGGATGTCCTCATCACTATCCATAACATGAATATCCTCCACACTGTAAACCACAAGGACATCCTACACATTGTCCACCACAGGGAGGACTTTCCCACTTTCCACAACAGGAACATCCTTCTGGCTGTCCACCACAGTGATGTCCTCCCTACTCTACAACTCAGGGACATCCTCCTGTGCACAACAAGGATGTTCTTACCACTGTACACCCCAGAGATGTCCTAAGCACTCCCCATTACAAGTACATCCTTCACACTGTCCATCAAATAGACATTCTGTTGTGAACCACTAGAACATTGTTCTTACTGTCTACAAAGCCATCATCTGTACTGTCCACCACAGTGAAATCCTCTCAACTCTCCACCACGGTGACATCCTCCCAACTGACCACAACAGGGATGTCTTCCAAACTATCAAAAACAGTGAAGTTTATCCCAGTGTAAACAACAGGTACATCCTTCCCACTGGGCACAACAGGGATTTCCTAACCACTGACCACCACAGAGATGTCCTCCAGACTCTCCACCATATGGACATCCTTCTGACTATGCACCATGTCACAATGACATTCTCCAGTGCACCACAGTAACATCCTTTCCACTGTCCATCACAGTGAAATCCTCCCCCACTGTCCACCACAGGGATGTCCTCCCCACTGTCTACAACAGGGATGTCCTTCCATCAATTCAAAACAAAAAGATCCTCCCTGCTGTCCACCACAGGGACATCCTCCAAAATGTCCACCACAGTGACATCGTTTTCACTCTTCAACAATGGGACATCCTACACACTTTGCACTACAGGGATATTTTTCTATGCACAACATGGATATCCTAACCACTGTGCACCACAGAGACATCCTCCTGTGCACACCAGGGATGTCAGCAACACTCTCCACCCCAGAGATGTCCTCTGCACTCTCCATGACTGGGACATCCTCCCCACTATCCACCAAAGAAACGTCTTTGCCACTCTTCACCACAGGGATGTCATCCCAAATGTCCAACACAGAAAATCCTCTTCCCTTCCACCACAGGGATGTCATTCTCCCTGTCCACCACAGGGATGTCCTCCCCACTCTCCATCAGAGGGATATCATTTCCACTGTTCACCACAAGGAGGTCCTTCCCAATATTGACAACAGTGACTTTCTTCCCACTGTCCACAACATAAATGTTCTTCACACTGTCCACAACAGTGTGTTTCTCTCTATTGTCCACCACAGAGATGTACTTTCCACTGTCCAACAAAGGGACATTTTCCTTTGCACCAGAGAAACTTCCTCACAACTGTCTACCACTGTGAAGTCTTTTCCACTTTCCACCATGAGGAGGTCCTCTCCACTGTCCAACACAGAAATATCCTTTCCATTATTAACCACAGGGATGTCCTTCCCAATATCCACGACAGGGAGGTCCTCACCACTGTCCACAACAGGGACGTCCTTTCCACTGTTCACCACAGAAACATCCTCATAACTGTCTATCACAGGGACATCTATACCACTGTCCACCACAGGGGCGTCCTTCACACTGTCCATCACAGTAACGTCCTCTCAGTTGTCCAAAACAGAAACGTCCTCCCCACTGTCACC